>NW_006408874.1:1847711-1879108 GCF_000296735.1 Chrysochloris asiatica | reverse complement strand
TGACTTGCTTGCCTTTGTATAGTACCATACTGTTTTGATCACGATAGATTTGTAGGAAGTTTCAAAATCATTAAGTGTGGGTCCTCCACCTTTGTTCTTGTCAATACCTCCTTTAACTTCTAAATATTTTCAGAAAGCATTTTCTAGTTAATCCAAAAAATCTCCTATAAGCTCATATTTTCTATGTTTGCATTTTTGAACCATAGGCTATTTCTTTTCTATTGGAAAAGTTTCAAGTATGGCTTTTAGAGAATGTTTTCCTACTTTCCACTCCTTTACTTGACCTTCATATTTATTGTGAAAGAGGGATGCTGTAGGCCCTTTTCCAGTTTAGTTCAATCATCATCCAAGATTTAGCATTTGAGACCCTAGCTAACATGTATCCAAATTTATATAGGTCAGGTAACTTCAGGTTGTATGCACCAAAAATAATTCTAAGTTCTTTTGTGAATAGTTACTGGTTTTATTAGGGTTTAAGGAAATCCTTAATGAAGCTGTTAATCATCTTCAAATCCAAATTTAAGTTACATTTGCCTATATACCTGGCTCATAGGAGGGATGGATCTTTATAGGCAACCAGCATTTTGGTGTCTTAGAATAATACTTATTGTCAAGTAAAGATCTGGACAAGGAAAAGTGGAGGTAGGAGTTAACAAAAGTGCAGAAGGAGAGACATAAGAAGGATAAGGGAGGAAAGGAAGAGTTAGATATAGGGAGGAGAGGGAGTGAGAATATTTACTAGAGAAATGAGGATTTACTAATTGGTTGGTATTTGTTTCTTATATTGCTTTTTAGCTTTTTCACAGAATCTTTCCGTGAAGAATTTTTGAATTGTAGACTTCTTGTGGACAGTGCGTTCACTGTACAGAAAGGTTGGTTTGAACCACAAGGTCAGTGGTTCAAATTCACAAGTTGCTCCTTGGAAGTAGTAAATGATTCTCAATGGCGCTTAACATCAATAACAACAGGCATCTGAACACTAGTCAAAATGCTATCCATTAGGTTTGAGAAATCTTAATCCCTCCAAGGCACCTCTAAAATGAACAATTTTGCTTAAGTCAAATGTTACTCAGAGTGACTATTGGAAGATCCAAATTATTCTTGGTGAAAGTATGCTATTTAGAGAGATAGGTGGAAGAATAGTGGAAATGGGAGTACGTGGTTTATAGGGCATAATCTTGTGTTCTATTCTGTGATTCTTCTTCTTATGACAAACAGCACTTTTATTACAGCACAACACAAAACAGAAACAAAAGAGGACAAAAAGGGATGAAAAGGAATTGCCTAATTCAACCATGGGTATCAGGAGCCCTGGTAACCAAGTGGTAACCACAAGGTCAGCAGTTTGAATCTACCAGTTTGTCCTCGGAAGAAAGATGAGGCTTGCTTCTCTCATAAAGATATATAGCCTCAGAAACTCTATACAGGGTTGCTATGTGTTGCAACCAATTCAATGGCACAGCAAACAGTATATCATCCATTATATGATATAATATGAACTGTATGTTATCTTCTTTCCAAATTCAAATTACATAATTTATTATTTGACTTAGGAACCCTAGTGGTGCAGTGGCTAAGCATTTGGCTGCTAACCTAAAAGTCAGTAATTTGAACCTACCACGGGAGAAAGATCCAACTATTTAAAGAATAAAAAAAAAAGCTAACAACTTAAATCTATTGATGGGAGGACCTCAATTACTTTACTAAAACAACAGGATTCAAACAGAAGTTCAGAAGAAATGACAATGAACCCTGCTGATCTGACTTTATGCTAGGTTCTTTCCTGGAAAGGCCCTTGGCAATTTCCTGAGTTTGCATTTTCTTCACTGTAAATTCAGGATCATAACCTAGTTTGTAGGGCTATTAGGAAGATTAAGAAGGTTAAAATAAAGAGTGTGCTGGGAACAGTGCCTACTTCTGAGTGCTTGCTCTGTAGACTCTAGAAATGTGGCCACACAGAATGAATAATAGGGAAGTAGTAGCATATGGAGAGAAATGCAAATGTTGTAAAGGAAACTCAGAATTTGCAGAGATAGCTAAGGAGGACAAAGAAATTCCATTATGTCTTGCAACATATTAGAAAACAAGGCTATTTTAAACTTGGTTGAGTGGATGTGGTTGTGGTAGTGGTGGTGGTTATGGGTAAAAATAGAATGTGTGATTTTGCTCTGCTGAGTGTTTATTACTGTTAAGTGCTGTGGACTAGTTTTCTAAAGCTATAAATCTTTATTGGAGCAGAAAGCCTCGTTTTTCTCCTGAGGAGCAGTTGGTGGACTTGAACTGCAGATCTTTTGGTTAGCAACCCACTACCCCAGGGCTCCTTTGGTTGACTAGAGATACAGATTTATCTCTGCTATCACTTTGGCTCCTACTCTGTGAAAGTTAGTGCGGCAGGATTAGCTAGCAATCACTTATTCACATAGAGTGGACATTCAGGGAGCAATGTAAGGGATCAGGTGCAGTGCCTGGCCCATGCCAGAGAAAACAGGTGAGGCCATGTCCGCTCCAACTTTAAAGTGTACACTGACAGTACATAGAGAAGCCTAAGCAGTTGCCGTTAATGGGTGTGAGACTATAAGACAAGGTCTATAGCCTCATGTGTTGTGTAGACTTCCTAACGAGCATCAGCATAGGGTAAGTTTAGGCCAGACTTACAGCATCTTCAATAAGGAATATGTTATGGAGTTAGACTTGGATTTAGAACTTCAAACATAATTCCATGACAGTTCAAAAATCTGCCATTTATATTTACTTATATTAATGCTTGTTGTTGTTGTTGTGTGCTGTTGAGTCGGTTCTGACCCATAGCAATCCTGTATAGGGTTTCAGAAGAGTAGCTGGTGTTGTTGCACTGCCAACCTTGCGGTTCAAACCGACTTTGCAGTCCAGCACATTAACACACAGCACCACACCAGGACGCTGTAATAATGCTTAAAGTACTTTTAAAAACATTTGTTTTATTTTCTTAAATTGACCAACTCTATCTCCTAAAGGGAAGTCTTGGTGTGTCATTGTAGGGTAAGCACTGGATTGGTAATCACAAGATTGGTGGTTCAAACCCACCAGCCACTCCTTGAAAGCCTAGGGTCACTATGAGGCAGAATTGACTAGATGTCATTTAGCAACATCTCTTAAACTGTTTGCCAGTTTCCCTACTCTAATTCTAAAAAAAGAATAATTCACCTTTCATTCATGCTCCCAAACTGAATCCTCAGACTTGCAGGATAAACAATCCATGGCAGGTTTAGATACCAGAGAAGTGATTTACACTAATCAGATTCACACAGACTAATCTCTAGGCTATAACACATCCAATCAGATGGGAAGTTTAATTCTGTCATGCAGTCAATTATGACATGTGGTAAATTTAATAAGGTCTTCTGTCTGCTCAAGAGCTAGTCAGGTGACTGACTCTGGGCAAAGGAAAGCTCCTTGCAGCAAGAACCACCATGTGGGAGCCATGTCTGATTTCCCCTGGCTTCCCAAGGGGGAATGAGAATTGAACTAAAAAATCAGCCCAAGGCTGATTCTTATAAAGCAGAGGTCAGACATGCATCTACCCTACACCCTTCTTTATCCTATTCTGATACCAGCCATTCCTCCTACAGCACTCTGTGCTTCACATCTGGGTTCGATAATCCATTGCAATGGCCACACAGAACCCAACAATACTCACTTCTATGGGGTTTATTAGGGAAGTGAACAGGGTACAATTCAGGATCAAAACCAACTGAGGATGCAGTCTCCTGTCTGCCATACTGCAGGCATGCCTTACTCTTTTCTTTGGCGTCTCAGCCACTTGGCCCCTTGGCCTCTGCTTAGCTCAGGCAAGTGTTACAAAGTTCTGTTAGCCAGTCTGTGAATGCCCATGGGCACATTCTGCAAGCCAGCCTTCTCTCTCTAAGTACTCAGGTTTACTCAGTACATGAACCTAAAGCCTGAAGCTGCTCTGTCTCTCCATGCCACCACCTCGGCTGCTGCCTCTGCTGTTGCGTTGCTGTTTCTCACACTTCCCTTATGTTCTTCTCTCTTGATGGTCCTGGGGTCTTCTGTCTCTTCTTCTGAGATGGCTCCTTTTAAAGGTAGCTGGAAGGCAAAACAGACTCAAGAGTCCTACATATCTTATATACATAGTTCCACCTGGTGTGGCGCTGTAGATTAATGAATTAGGCTGCACAGTTGGTTTGAACCTCAAGGTCGTGGTTCAAATTCACCAGCTGCTCCTCCTCGGAAACCCTATACAGGGTCGCTCTGGGTTGGAACCAACTTGATGGCACTTAACAACAACACCCAATCACTTGGTGGTAATTAAGAAGACTTTGAATAGAAAAGGTGCCGCAGTTGCACATTCTTAATGTAATCAATTCAATTCATACTCATTGAACACTTCTTGTTTTTACTTGCCATCAAACATTTAACGCTAAAAGCAAACCCATTGTTATCTAATTGGTCCTGATCCATAATGACCCACTAGGACAGACTCAAACTGCCCTGAAAGGTTTCCAAGGCTGCAAATCTTTATGGAAGCAGACTGCTGCATCTTTCTCCTGGGAAGCATCTGGTGGATTCCAATGACCAACTTTCTGCTTAGGAACAAAGCATGTAAGCACTGCACCACCAGGGAGCCATCAAACATTTACTATGTGCCAAATACTGGAACTCGCTGACCAGTGGAACTTATTATTAGATGAATTTCCCACTCTTGGGCCACTTTGGAGGAGAAGGGTGTTGGGACTCTAAATAATTACAGTTGTTCAGGATTGAGGCCTGGAGGATGGGAAGAGACCAAGGCTTAGAAATTGGCTGCCCAGACGCTTTCAGTTTATGTTTATTGTTATGTGCCATGGTCCACAGCATATACCACAGGAGAAAATGTGCTTGATTACGAGCCAAAAATTTGGTGGTTCAAATCCACCCAGAAGACAAAACTGGCAATCTGCTTCTTGTAAACCATGGAGCAAATTTACTCTGCACACCTACGTTTGGCATCAGTAGAATCTACTCCACAACAACTAGCAACAACACCATAGTAATCCCATGTATGTTAGAGTAAAACTGTGCTCTACCAGAGGAAAGCACCTGGGTTAAGAACAGCCCACAACTGTCAGCCAATGAAAATAGTTGTCATTAGTAATACGTTCTGAAATGTCCCTTTGATTCTAAGGTATTTAATGATGATAATAAGCTCCAGATTGCTTGTTACCTGCCAGACACAGAGTGAAACCTTCAAATACAAAGTTGCAACCTCATAATCACTTTAAGAACCACATACTATTGTTACTGCCCCTAGAACACAACTGAGGAAACAGGCTTAATGAGTCTTAGTCCACAGAACCTGTGACGGTGCCTAGAAGGAGAACAGACCTGGGCTGAAAGAGGTGGGCAGGATCAGGAGCTCTAGCTTCTAGCAGTGCTATACTTGGTTTGGGACAGGTCCTGGCACCTAGAGGGCAGGAAGTACATTAAGGGTGTCTCTGGAATAAGCATTTAAATGGATGGGGTGGATTTTTCCCCTCCTTTTCCCACTAACTAAGATAATACAATGTCAGCTCTCCAAGCAATTTCCCACAATAGTCATATCAACAGTTGAGGAAGCACAGGTCCAAAGAAATGAAATGACTGACTAGGGCACTTCCCCGGCCTCACAGTGCAGCTAAGAAGACCTGACCTCTTCAGGCTCTCAGGTCCTCTCTGGGCCAGGCAGAGGCATATCTAAGGAATGGTTTGTATATCATGTGCCCTGGGTACCACTTGAGTAGTTTCTATTAACCATTGCCAGGTGTAAGAGATCATTCAGCAAGTTAAAACTAATCTTTTAATATACAAAAGCTTCCTGATGTGGTGCTGTGGGTTAATGCATCAGACTGTAAAGCAGTTTGAACTGCAAGGTTGGCATTCAAGCTCATCAGTTGCTCTTCAGAAACCCTATGCAGGATCGTTATGGGTTGGAATCGACTCAACAGCACTTAACAACAACAACAAATGGGTCAAGGAAAGGAGCCCTGGTGGTCTAATGGGTAACCCACCAGTCACTCTGGGAGAAAGATGAGGCTGTAAAGATTAACAGTCTCAGAAGCCCAATGGAGCAATTCTGTCCTGTAGTATTGTTGTTGTTAAGTGTTGTCGAGTTGGTTCCTACTCATAGGGACCCTGTATAGGGTTTCCGAAGATCGACTAGTGAGCTTGAACAGCCGACCTTAAGGTTCAAACCGATTTTGCAGTCCAGCGCATCAATCCGCAGTGTCATACCAGGACATTGTAGTCTAGGGTATCTATAAGTGTCAGAATCCACTTGGTGGCAATGTTTGGTTTGGTTTGGTTTGGTTATGGGTGAAGACAAGATTGTGATTCTACTCTACTGTTTGTTGTTGCTAATAGTGCTGTGGAGTTTATTCTGACACACAGTGACCCTGTATAGGATTTCTGAGCCTGTGAATCTTTATTGGAGTAGAAACCTCATCTTTCTCCCCAGGAGTGGTTGGGTGAGCTCCAACCGCCAACCTACAGAACCACAGCTCTCTCCTGCTAAATGTAGAAAGAGGCAAAAAAAAAAAAAAAAAAAAAAAAACTGAAAAAAAAAATATATTGAGCAAATCATAACCCAGTTTTCATCAGTGAAAACAAGGAAGGTACAGTTGTAACTTTCAAGTAGTGTCATAATGTGTTAAATAAAAGATTTATGAGCTTGACATGCCTTTTTGAGCAGCTATTATGGAGTCCTGGTGTAGCGCTATAGGATAAGTACTGGACTGCTAACTGCAAGGTGAATGGTTCAAACCCACCAGCTGCTACTCCAAAACCCTATACAGGGTCGCTATGAGTCAGAGCCCACTGCACGGCACTTAACGACATTATGGTAAGATGAATGTCAGATGTTTGGATTGGGGTGCAAATTCAGCGCTTGCCGTAGAGCCCTTTTCCTTAGATACACCTCTTGGGTTGGGTCACCTGGGCTTATTTTGGTATGTACATGGATAGGAAGGTTGTCTCCCACCAACTGGTATGCTGGATCAGCGCCCTGCCTCCGACATCTGCTGGCCACCAGTCATTCATACTCTATATATCGTTTCAGGAACTACACAAAGGTTTAAGTGCACGCACGCGCGCGCACACACACACATATATTTGCAAGCGATAATACAAAGATATTTTACACAGATTCATCAACACTATGTGGCCGTTTTGAAGTTCTAGTCCAGGCATTGGACGCTTGGGCGCATCAGGGCGGGGCTAGGGCGAGGCCAGGGCGAATGGGGAGGAGAGAGTGGGCGTGGGCGGGGCGTAGACAGGAGGGGCGGATACGCGCCCCGGAGGCGGCCTTGTTTCCTCGCGCGCGCCGGAAGTTGCAGTTGTCTGCTAGGTTGTGCTCTGGACCGCTGGGCAGGTGAGGCTCCGAGGGCGCGGGCGTCTGCTGGGTGTGCCCTGGGCCGGGGATCGGAAGGGCGCCGTGGCCGCGGTGCCCCAGAGCCGGCGAGCGCGGTGAGTACTAGCTGACACAGCCTTCCTCAAGCCTCGCCCCGGCAGCGCCGGGGCACGGGCTGGGGGCTGCTTGTCCTGTTCCCCTGGGGTCACTTTATGGACACGAGTCCCGTAGACTCTGCTCTGGCTTCAGCAATAGCCGCAGGTTTTCCGAGCGGCTTGAGTTTTCGTTTGAGATCGGTGATGCCAGACAAGACCGTTGGTTTTTGTGTCAATGTTTTATTTTTATCATTTTAAAAAAACGAGCTCACCACCTTCTTTGCTTCTCTCCGCGGATAAACTTTTAGTCAGCTGTTACCTCTTTGTTTTTAACCTCTTTTTTAGGAGCCTGGTAGGTAGTGGATTACGAGTTGGGCTGCTAACCGCAAGGTCAGCAGTTTGAATCTACCAGTCACTCCACGGGAGAAAGATGAGTCTTTCTGCTCCTGAAAAGATTTACAGCGTCGGAAACCTTATACAGGGCTGCTATGAATCGGAACCAACTCCATGACACATCACCACCACTGTATACTTTCAAAATGTATTTTCTGACAGCATATTCTAATTCTGATAAAGCAGAACATAAGATGCCATTAAAAGATGCATACAATCTTATGTGTAAGGAATAATAGGAACGATGAGACTCTAGGACAGGGGACCCTCTTGCATTTTAGATCATTCTTTGTGTGTGTGTTTAATAGACTTAATTTTTTTTTGAGTAGTTTTTGGCTCACGGAAAAAAAAGTGCAGAAAGCATAGAGTTGTGATATCTTCCTCCTTACATTGTGCAGATAATTCGTTTTGGAAATTGCAGTAAAACAATAGCAGTCCGTTTGTGGTGATCTTATTGACAAAATGAAAATTTGATTGTAAGTCTTATACTTCACCTTCTATTCTTAAGCCCTTGACTTGGTAAACATGGAAATTGTTAGACATACATGTGATGTTAATGGTTTTGATTTTTAAAATATTTTTCTTGAGTTCTTGGTAAAAGTTTGCACATACATTAGGTTCCTGTTTGCAGTGTAATGACAGTTACGTTTTTCACAATGTGTCAGCGTTCTCTTTAATTGCATTCTGTTCTTATATTTCCAGTACTCTAGTTTCCCTGCTGACATGTGGTCTAATCTTTGTTTTGGAGTATTTGTTGACCTTTTAATCCCATATAGTTTTTCTGTAGCGCACCATGTGGCACTGTTATTTTGCTAAAAGTTGATCTCAGGGGATAGTTTCAGTTCAAAGTTTAAAGAGTATCTCAGGATGATAATCTCTGGTCTCATCTGGTTCAGCAAATCTGGACTTTTTAGAAATTTGAGCTCTGTTCCTTATTTTTCTCCCCTTCTCTCAGGGTCCTTGAGTAAAGCAGTCATAGTGGTAGCCAGGCAGCATCTAGTTCTGGTCTCAGGGTAGATGAGACTGTTAGCCTTATAAACTCATTTTTTTCTGAGACTTTGGTTTCTTGCTTTCTCTTTTGCTCCTGATGAGTACAGATAAATAGTTGCATGTTAGATGCTTCTTTCAAGCTTTTGGGGACCCAGACCACTAGGATGCAGAACATGAACTTTGTGAATTCTACGCTGTGGGTTAATGCGTCAGACTGCAAAGTGTTTTGAACTGCAAGGTCAGCGGTTCAAGCTCACCAGCTGCTCCTAGGAAACCCTATACACGGTCACTATGGGTCGGAACTGACTAGATGACACTTAACAACAACAACATCTATACCAATTGACTGAGTTATCTCATGGGACTAAGGTCCTAAGCCTTCAAACCTAGAAAACCAATCTTGCAAGGTGTTTGGTTATGTTTGAGAAGTAACTGTACTTGTGTCTTGTATGAATGTATACACTTGTACACACATATCTGTACTTATACATATGTTGTTGTTAGTGCCATTGAGTCGGTTCCAACTGATAATGACCCATATAGGGCCTTTGAGGAGTGGCTTTGAACTGCCAACCTGTGGTTAGCAATCCAGTGCTTATCCTGCAGCACCATACCAAGACTCTTAGCATATATTTGTTGTTGTTAGGTGCCATCGAGTCGGCACCAACTCATTGGGACCCTGTACACAACAGAATGAAGTACCTGCTAGTCCTGAGCCAACCTCTGCTGACCATCTAGTTGGGGTTGTCTTCCTCTTTTTCTCTGACCCTCTACTTTACCAAACATGATATTCTTCTTCAGGGACTGGCACCTTCTGACAATATGCCCAAAATATGAGAGACAAAGTCTGGCCATCCTGGCTTCTAGGAGCATTCAGGTTGTATTTCTTCCAACACAGACTTGTTTTTTCTTTTAGCAGTCCATGGTACTTTTCACATTCTCCAACATCATAACTCAAATGCATCAGTTCTTCTACAGTCTTCCTTAATATACTGTCCAACTTTCACATGCACATTGTTGTTGTTGTTGTTAAGTACCATGGAGTCAGTTCTGACTCATAGTGACCCTACATAGGGTTTCCGAGGCTTTAAATCTTTGCCGGAGCAAACCGCCTCATCTTTCTCCCGTGGAACTGCTAACCTGAGGTTAGCAGCCCGATTCGTAACCATTATGCTACCAGAGTTCATGTACATGAGGTTATTGAAAATACCATGTTTTGGGTCAAGCACACCTTTTAGTCCTCAAACTGACATTTGTGATCTTGAGCACTTTAAAGAGGTCTTGTGCAGCAGATTTGCCTAGTACAATATGTTGTTTAATTTCTTGACTGCTGCTTCTATGCGTGTAGATGCTTGACCTGAGCAAAATGAAGTCATTGACAACTTCAATCTTTTCTCCATTTATACCGATGCTATTTATTGGTTCAGTGGTGAGGATTTTGTCATCTTTACATTGAGGTGCAACACATACAGAAGGCTATAGTCTTTAATCTTTTTTGTTTGTTTTTTTGTTTAAGGTTATTATTGTGGATTGAGTGAAAGCTTACAGGGCAGATCATTAGTTTTACATTCAAGAAATCATACACCTTGTTTCATTACAATGATTGTAATCCCTTCCGTGTACTATCAATTAACAGTATTTTCTCTGTTGACTTTAGGTGTTGGGTTTTTTTTTTTAAACACTCAAGCATATATAATAATTTACACCACCAAAGGGCACATTCTGCAAGTCTGCCTGCTGGCCACCAGCTCTTAGTCCCTCTCTTCCCATGGATTTTGAGTCCTCAGCTGCTCCCTCTCTCCATGTCCCCATCTCTACCTCTATCTCTGCCTCCATCTCTGGTGTCGCTGCTTCTCTGGATAAGGTCTCACATTCTGCTTGTGCTCTTCTCCCTTAATGGTCCTAGGGTCCTTTGTTTCTGGTCTATAAGATTAACTACACCCCTGTTTTTGTTACAAGACTTCTACCTTTACAATTGTGACAGTTGCAATTAGTCATGATAACAGTTACTCACTACTGAATCATAAGAATCTTATCCCCATCTCATTTAACCAGACCAGTCTAGACAAGATGAAAGCTATTCATTGGGTATTCTTTCTTCCCCCACACACTCTTAAACTAAACTCCCCCTTGAAACCTTATAAGCTAGTCACTTCATCCCTTTATTGCCCCCTTATTTTAGGTAGCCAATGTCTAAGTTGCCCATCCGTATCTACCCTGTGTATAGAGGGGATAGCTTTGATACTTGATGTGATGACTCCTTCCCTCTCTGTTGGTGTTTAGAGTTACTACCTCCGTGAGTATAGGTCAAGTTTATCAAAAATTGTTTTGTTCTTTTTTTTTTTTTGAATCTTCCTCTAGTCGAATTCTGATTATCAAGCCATTGAAGCTAGATCAAATGGGTACTGTCTGCAAGTTTGGGTGTTTTTGTGCCTCTCCCACTTCATATCAGCTGGATGCTTCACTCTCAACTCTAGCCCTCTGTGGCTATGCCCTTGTCCATGGGCTCAAGTGTCCCCAGGTCTCACCACACTTTGGACCAACCAGCCCTTCCTCTTCTCTCTTATCATCTCCAGGTCAACGAGAGTCTATGGAATGTGGTTGAACTCAGCCCATTTCTTCATTGCTGCCTTTCCCCCTCTTACACTCACCAGTAGACCAATGTGGTCGTCTGCAAACTTCCATACCTAATCTTGTGTTCCCTTTGAGTTTCTGTCTTAGAGGGGGGTTTGTCCTCAGGGAACTTGATTGCTTGCCTTGATGGCTTCCCGATGAACAACTTACTTATTCTTGTAGTAGCCAGTCATGTTGCCATTTTTGTTTTGGGTTTTTCCTGCTGATCTTTCTTTGAAAATGTATCTTCTGTCGCTCTAGCTGTTCCGGGCTGGTCTGCTTGTCCTTTCTAGTGGAAATGTCCCACCTCAGAAGATTCTGGATGGTGTCTTTGATCTTCTTGAGTAAGTATTTTAAGTCCTCTTCACTTTCAGCAAGCTAGGTTGTGTGTTCTGCTATCACAGGTTGTTAATAAGTCTTCCTCCAATCCTGATGCTGTGTTTTTCTTCATATAATCTAGTTTCTCTGATTATGTGCTCAGCATCCAGACTGAATAAGTTTGGTGAAATAATACAACCCTGGTGCACACCTTTGCTAATTTTAAAGCATTCGGTGTTCCCTTGTTCTCTTTGAACAGCTACCTCTTGATCTATGTACAGCACAATTAAGTATTCTGGAATGTTGTCCATATCTTGTCATGATCCACCCAATCAAAGGCCTTTTCATAGTCAGTAAAGCACAGGTAAACATCTTTATGGCTTTCTCTGCTTTCAGCCAAGATCCAGCTGACATCAGCAATGATTTTCTTCATTCTGTGTCATTGTCTGAATTCAGTTTGAACCTCTGAAATGTACCTTTGCATCCGTTTTTGGATTATCTTTAGCAAAATTTTACTTGTATGTAATAGTAATGATAATTGTCCAGTGACTTCTGCATTCCCTTGGGTTACCTCTTTTTGGAATGGGCACAAACATGGTTCTCTTCCAGTCAGTTGGCCAGGTAGTTGTCTTCCAAATTTCTTGGCGTAGATGAGTGAGTGCCTCCAGTACTTTATCAGTTTGTTGAAAGATTTCAATTTGTATTCCGTCAATTACCAGAGCCTTGTTCTTTGCCACACTGCCTTCAATGCGCCAGGGACTTCTTCCTTCAGTTTCATTGGATCTTGTTGTAGTTGAACATCAACTATTTCTTTTTTTTCCCCCACACACTTATTGTTGTTATTGTTAAGGGTTTCCTAGGAGCAGCTTGAACCTCGGACCTTTCGGTTCAAACCGACTTTGTAGTCCAGCCCATTGACCCACAGCATCACTTCAGGATTCATTATACATACATGTTGTTGTGAAGTTCTTTTGAGACAGTACTGACTTACAGTGACTCTTTATAGGGTTTCCAAGGAGCAGGTGGTGCATTTGAACGGCTGACCTTGTGGTTTGCAGTTCAGTGCTGATCCTACAGTGCCATACAAGGAGTCCTTGAACATGTTGTTGTTAAGTGCCATCAAGTTGATTCTAACTTATAGAAACCCTGTATAGGGTTTTCAGGTCATAGCTGGTGGGCTTGAACCACTGACCTTGTAATTCAAACTAACTGCAGTCCACTGCATTAACCCACAGTGCCACATTAGAACTCCATTAGGGAATTTCAAAAGGTTCGTGTAAAAATTCTGTTTTGTTTTTTTTTTCTGTAAAGATTTTATTTTTTTAATTATTATTTTTTGGGTGGGACGGGGAACAAGAGTGGGCAGGGACCTGCTTTTCCTTCTCGGCAGCTGCCTTCCCCATGGTGGCCAAGAGATTGCTGAGCTCATCTCACTTCCTCTTCGTGTGATGAATGCATGTCCCCACCCTTTTCTTTCTTTAATTGTTTTATTGTGAATTATGTGATAGTTTCTATGGGATAACATTAGCTTTACATTCATCCTCATTCATCCTATCGTATATCGTTTCATTGCCATTGTTATAGTCCCCTCCATGCATCATCAACCAACCAAAGGGTGTACCCCTCAAGCCTGCCCCTCTGTTGTCAGCACACAGCCCCTCTCCCTCTCTGTGTCTAGAGTCCCCAGCTGCTCCATCTCTCCAAGTCATCGTCTCTGCCTCCATCTCTGGCATCACTGTTTCTCTGGGTAGGGTCCCGCACTCCGCCCTTCTCCCTTGATGGTCCCAGGGACCTCTGTTCCTGGACTGCAAAGTCAACCACTCCCCTCCTTTTCTTGATGAACTTGAGCACCTGCTTGTCGTTGGAGATCTTGAGTGCCTCCATGACAGGGCGCTCATAAGACGCAAAGCCACACAACTCCCGGATCATGTCCTGCACGAACTTGATATCATCCTTAGTGAGGCCGTACTTTGGCTTGCTCATGTTTTTGGTTTCTTTGTGGCCCTTGTTGAGGCCAGTGGCCATAGGGTAGCATACAGCCATAGCTGCTGTTCTTTAGTGGCTGCTGCAGCTCCCTTTTCTTTGAATTCCATGTTTCTACAAACTTTTTCAAGTCCCCTTCTATATATGGTGGTGTGTGGTTCTGACTCATTGTTCTTAGGTGCCATTGAGTCAGTACCAACTCATAGTGATAGAGGAAACACTGCTTGGTTGTGAGCCAACCTCACAATCATTGCTGTGCCTGAGCCCTTTGCTCTCACCACTGTGCCAGTCCATCTTGCTGGGCATCTTCCTCTTTTTCTCTGACCCTCCACTTTACCAAACATGGTATCCTTTCCCAGTGACTGGTCCCTCCTGATAATATGTCCGAAGTATGAGAGACTCATAGTGACCCTATGTAGGGTGTCCGAGGCTGTAAATCTACAGGAGAAATCTTTCTCCTATGGAGCAACTAGTAAATTTGAACTACTGACCTTGCAGTTAGCAACCCAGCCATAATCCACTATGCTACCAGTGCTCCTTCTTCAATATATAGATGCTTCTGTCTGCACACACAGGAATCTTGATGGCACTGCAGAATAAGCAGTGGACTGCTAATCACTAGGATGGTAGTTCAAACCCACCAGCCACTCCCATGAAATAGTCTGCACACATGTATATATACTTGCATCTACCTATATGTGTGTTGTTGTTGTTGTTAAGTGCTTTTGAGTAGATTCCAACCCATAGTGACCTGGTATTGGGTTTCTGAGAAGCAGCTGGTGAGTTTGAACCATCAACCTTGCAATTCAAATGGCTTTGCAGTCTGGCTCATTAACCCACAGCGCCACACCAGGACCCCATATGCATGTACACATTTGTATATGACCATACACTTGTTATCCTGGTCATTGTTGGTATTGTTGCCAAATTATATTGTCAGGTTTTTTAGTGTACACATCCTTTCTCTTGAGTGCTTCTTAGTGACATTGTTTTGGTCAAGCTATGCTCACATTCGATACTACTTTCTAATTGCCAAAAATAATGTGTATCCATGACGAGAGCATGATTCTACTTCCTCTTCCAAACCTTTGCAAGTGACCACCAGTTAACACTTTGGTCTCAATTTTTATTTCTTTAAAAAAAATTGTGATTTTGGAGAAAATTTGCATAGCAAATTAGATTCTCATGAAGCAATTCCCATACTTTAAAAAAAAAAACAAAAAAACCCAACTATTTTCTTATGTTTTAGGTGAAAGGTTACATAGTAAATTAGTTTTCTGATGAAGAAATCACACATGGTATTATAGTCTCTGCTGCACCTCCCCACTTCCTTTCTGGGATCCCTGTTTCTGTTTATCCCGTGTCCTGGTTTTTATCTTCTTATAACAGTTGTTGTTGTTAAGGGCTCGTCTGACTTGTAGTGACCCTGTATAGGTTTTCTGAGGAGCGGCTGGTGACTTTGAACTACTGACCTTGAGACTTAAACTGACCTTGTGGTTGACTGCTTATCCTACAATGCCACACATGAATCATACAATATTTAGCCTTATGTGACTGACTTATTTCACTTAGCATATGCATATCTTACATATAATATGTTTTACATACTCATTCTTTATGCTTGCCTGGTATTCCATTGGAGTCCTGGTGTGGCGTTGTGGGTTTATACGCTGGACTGCAAAGTTTGTTTGAACCACAGGGTCGGAGGAGGTTCAAGCTCATCAGTTGCTCTTTAATATGAGTCAGAACCAACTCAATGGCACGTAACAACAGTATTCTATTGTGTGTTTTTACCTCATTTTACTTATCCATTCATTTATTGATGGGTACTTTGGTTATTTCAGTATTATGCTATTGTGAATAATGATGCAATGAACATATGTGTGCTTCCATCTGTCCGTGTCTCTTTTATTAGATCTTTAGAGTACATACATAGAAGTGGAATTACTGGATCTTAAAGTATTTCTAGTTTTTTGAGGAAGCATCATACCAGTTTCCATACAGTTTGCAGTTCCATCAGCCATGAGATTGAAAGCTCACCATATCCTCTCCAGCATTTGTTGTTAACTTTCTCTTTGTCTTGCGTTTTGTTGTTGTTAGGTATTCTTGAGTGGGTTCTGACTAATAGCAACCCTGTGCTCAACAGAATGAAATACTTTTTGGTCCTGTGCCATTCTCACAATTGTTGTTATGCTTGAGTCAAATGCTGTTGCCACTGTGGCAGTCTCTTTAAGGGGTCTTCCTCTTTTTTGCTTTACCAAGCATGATGTCCTTCTCGGGAGACTGGTCCTTCCTGGTAATGTGTCCAAAGAATGAGAGACAAAGCATCGCCTTCCGGTTTTTAAGGAGCATTCTGGCTGTACTGCATCTAACACATTTGTTTGTTCTTCTGGCAGTCCATGGCTTTTAAAATTCTCCAAAACCATAGTACAAGTGCATCAATTGTTATACAGTTTTTCTTATTCATTGTTCAACTTTTGCATGCATATGAGGCTATTGAAAATAGCAAGCTTGGGTCAGGTGCACCTTAGTTCTCAGACTGACATCTTTGCTTTTGAAGACTTTAAAGAGTTTTGGGCAACAGATTTACCTAATGCAATACATTGTTTGATTTCTTAACGGCTGCTTCTGTGAGTGTTGATGGCTGATTTGAGCAAAATGAAGTCTTTGACAATTTCAGTCTTTTCTCCATTTATCTTGACGTTATTTATTGGTCCATTTGTGAAGAATTTTTTAAGTTTTTATTGTGAATTGAGTGATAGTTTACATGGGAGTACATCAGCTTTACACTCATCCTATTATATTTAGTTTCATTGCAATGATTGCAATTCCCTCCATGTATCATCATTCAACAGTGTTTGCTTTTATTCCCTTTGCCCTCTCCCTCCATGAGTCTAGAGTCCCCAGCTGCTCCATCTCTCCACATCATCATCTCTGCCTCCATCTCTGGCTTCACTGCTTCTCTGAATAGGGTCCCACATTCTGATTCCACTCTTCTCCCTTTATAATCCCAGGGTCCTCTGCCCCTGAACTGCAAGATTAACCATTCCCCTCTTTTTGTTACGAAATGTCTACCTTTACATTTGTAACAATCGCAGTCAGTCCTGATAAACAACTACTCACTGTTGAACAAGAGTCTTCTCCCCATCTCCCTTCACCAGCCCCATCTTGTTGTTGTTAGGTGCCATCGAGTTGGTATCGACCGATAGACAGGTTGAAAAACACTCAGTGGAGATTCTACCTTCCCCCACACCCTCTGAAACTAAACTCCCTCTTGAAAACTTGTAAGCCAGTCACTTCATGCCTTTATTGTTGTTGTTGTTGTTGTTAGGTGCCATTGAGTCGGTACTGACTCATAGCGACCTTATGCACAACAGAACGAAACACTGCCTGACCCTGGGTCAACCTCACTGCCGTTGCCACACTTGGGTTCATCGATGCTGTCACTTGACCCATCCATCTTGTTGGGGGTGGGGGCTTCCTCTTTTTCTCTGACCCTCCACCTTACCAAACATGATATCCTTCTCCAGCGACTGGTCCCTCCTAACAATATGTCCAAAGCATGGAAATGAAGTCTGGCTATCCTGGCCTCCAAGGAGCACTCTGGCTGCACTTCTTCCAACACAGATCTGTTGGTTCTTTTTGGCAGCCCGTGGCACTTTCAATATTCTCCTCCAACACCATAACTCAAAAGCATCAATTCTTCTGCGGTCTTCCTTATTCACTGTCCAGCTTTCGCATGCATGTGAAGTTATTGAAAATACCATGGCTTGGGTCAGGCACACCTTAGTCCTCAAGCTGACATCTTTGTTCTTCAACACTTTAAAAGGTCTTGTGCAGCAGATTTGCCTAGTGCCATTATGTCGTTTGATTTCTTGACTGCTGCTTCCGTGAGTGTTGATAATTTATCCAAGAATAATGAAGTCCGTGACAACTTCAATCTTTCCTCCATTGATAAGAATTTTGTTTATTGGGTCAGTGGTGAGGATTTTTGATTTCTTTACATTGAGATGTAATCCATACCGAAGGCTGTGCTCTTTGATCTTCATCAATGTTTTAAGTCTTCTTCACTTTCAGCAAGCAAGGTTGTATCATCTGCATGTCGTAGGTTGTTAATGAGTCTTCCTCCAATCCTGACTCCACGTTTTTCTTCATAGAACCCAGCTTCTCGTATTATTTGCTCAGCATACAGGTTAAATTAGTATGGTGAAAGAATACAATCACCCATTTTAGGTAGCTAGTGTCTAAGTACACAGGGGTGGGAATGACCCTTGCTGTGAAGAGTCCTTCCCTCTTTTAAGCTACTACATCCATAAGTATGAGTCAAGTTCATCAAATTGTAGCAGATTATACTTTTTTTTTCTCTTCTTTCTTCCTCTGATCGACTTCTGATCATCGGCCACTGAAGCTAGGTCACATGGCTACTATCTGCAAGTATGGGTGTTCTTGTGCATCTCCTCTCACTTCATATCAGCTGGACACTTCACTCTCTGCTGTAGCCCTCTGTGGCTGTATCCATGTCCATGGACTCAGGAGTCCCCAGGTCTAGTTGGGAAGATTTTTGTTTTCTTTACATTGTGGTGCAACTCATACTGAAGGCTGTGGTCTTTGATCTTCATCAGTAAGTTTTTTAAGTCCTCTGATTTTCAACAAGCAAGGATGTGTCATCTGCATATCACAGGTGTCTAATGAGACTTCATCTAATCCTGATGCCATATTCTTCATCACATAATCAAGTTTCTCGGATTATTTGCTCAGCATACAGATTGAGTAAGTATGGTTAAAGATTACAACCCCGACACACACTTTTCCTGATTTAAATCATCCAGTATCCCCTTGTTCTGTTCAAACGACTGCCTCTTGGTTATATACAGGTTCCTGATAGTACAATTAAGTGTTCGGGAGTACACGTTCTTTATGATGTTATCCATAGCTTGTGATGATCCACAGAGTATAAAGTCTTTGCTTAGTCAATAAGGCACAGATAAGCATCTTTTTGTATTCTCTGCTTTCAGCCAAAATCCATCTAATGCCAGCAGTGTTATCCCTCATTTCATGTCGTCTTCAGATTCAATACTGAGTTTCTGACAGATTCCTGTAATGCCCTGCTGCAGCTGTTTTTTGAATTGTCTTTAGCAATATTTTACTTGTATGTGGTATTAATGATATTGTTCGATGATTTCCACATCCTGTTGTGTCACTTCTCTTTAGAATAAGCACAAATATAGGTCTCTTTCAATCAGTTGTTCAGGTAGCTGTCTTCCAAATTTCTTGGCATAGATGAGTTAGAGCCTACAATGCTACATCAGTTTGTTGAAACATTTCTGTTTGTATTCCTTCGATTCCCAGAGCACCTTGGACTCCTTCCTTCAGTACTATTGGTTCTTGATCATATGCTACCTCTTGAAATGTTGAACATCAACCATTTCTTTTTGGTACAGTGACTCATGTATTCATTTCATTTTCTTTTGATGCTTTCTACATCACTTAATATATTAATCCTCCGATATTTCAAGTCAAGAATTGAATTTTTTCTTAAGTTCTTTCAGCTTGAAAAATGCCTAGTGTGTTCTTCTTTCATGGTTTTCTAACTCCAAATCTTTGCATATTTCATTGTAATACTTGAGTTTGTGTTCTTGAGCTGTCCTTTGAATTGTTCTTTTCAGCTTCTTTACCTCTTCATTTCTTCCATTTACTTTAGCATTTCTATGCTGGAATCCTGGTGTGGCACTGTAGGATAATGCCCTGGACTTCAAGGCTGGCAGTTCAAACTCACCAGCTGCTCTTTGGAAGCTCTATACAAGGAGTCAGAACCGACTTGATGGCACTTAACAACAACAACATGCCATAGAACAATTTCAGAGTCCCTTCTGACATCTAGTTTGGTTTTTTATTTCTTTCTTGTCTTATTTATGACCTTTTGCTTTCTTCCTATGTGATGTTCTTGGTGTCATCCCACAACTCTTCTGTTCTTTGATTATTAGTATCTATAACAAGTCAAATCTATACTTGAGATGGTCTTTAAATCCAGTTGATATATGTTCAAGGTCTTATTTTGGCTCGTGTAGGCCTGTTTTAATTTTCTTCAGCTACAGCCTGAACTCGCATATGAGCATAAATGGTCTGTTCCACAGTCTTCAACTGGCCTTCTTTTGGCAGATGGTAAGGAACTTTTCTACTGTTTCTTACCATAGATGTAGTCAGTTTGAGTTCTTTGTATTCCATCTAGTGAGGTCCATGTATTTAGTCATCTTTCATGTTATTTTAAAAAGACATTTGCAATGAACAAGTCATTGGTCTTGCAAAATTCTATCCTGAGATCTCTAGCATCGTTTTTATCACCAACGCCATATTTTAGGACTACTGCTCCAACATTCACATTCCAATGACCAGTAATTATTAGTCCATCTTGGTTGCATGTTTGATCAGTTTTGCACTGAAGAAGTTGGTTGTTGTTGGGTGCTCTCCAGTTGGTCCGATTCATAGCGACCTTATGCACAATAGAATGACACTTTGACCACTAACCTCATTATCATGGCTCATTGTTGCTGCCATTGTGCCAATCCATTTTGATTGGGGTTGTCTTCTTTTTCACTGACCTTCCACTTTACCAAGCATGATGTCTTTCTCCAGCGTCTGGTCTCTCCTGGCAGTCTGTGCGAGTATGAGAGACAAAGTCTGGCCATCCTGGTTTCTAAGGAACATTCTGGTTATACTTCCTTCAACACAGATTGGTTTGTTCTTTTGGCAGTCCATGGAACTTTTAATATTCTCCTCCAACACCATAACTCAAATGCATCAATTCTTCTACAGTCTTCTTTATTCGTTGTTCAATTTTCACATGCACATGAGGTTATTGAAAATACTGTTGCTTTGGTGAGGCACTTCCTCATCCTCAAACTGACATCTTTACTCTTCAACACTTTAAAGAGGTTTTGTGCAGGAGATTTGCCTAATGCAAAATGTCGTTTGATTTATTGACTGCTGCTTCCATGAGTGTTGATGGTTAATCTGAGGAAAATGAAGTCTTTGACAACTTCAGTCTTTTCTTCATTTATATTGATGTTTATTGATCCAGTGGTGACGATTTTTGTTTTCTTACATTGAAGTGCAACTCATATCAAAGTCTGTGGTCTTTGATCATCATCAGTAAGTATTTTAAGTTCTCTTTGCTTTCAGCAAGCAAGGTTCTATCATCTGCATAATGCAGGTTGTTAATGAGTCTTCCTCCAATCCTGATGCCATGTTCTACTTTATATAATTCAACTTCTAGAATTATTTGCTCAGCATACAGTATGAATAGGTGTGGTGAGAAAATATAGCCCTGGCACACACAGTTCCTAATTTTAAACCATTCAGTATTCCCTTATTCAGTTTGAACAACTGCCTCTTGGTCTATGTGCAGGTTCCTCATGAGCACAATTATGTGTTCTGGAATACTCATTCTCTACAGTGTTGTCCATAGCTTGTCATGATCCACATAATTGAAAGCCTTTGCATAGTCAATAAAGCAAACATCTTTCTGGTCTTCTCTGCTTTAAGCCAAGAAACGTCTGGTGTCGGCAGTGATATCCCTCATTCCACATCCTATTCTGAATGTGGCCAGAACCTCTAGCCTGTCAATATACTTTTGCAGCCATTTAAAAATTATCTTTAACAAAATGTTACTTGTTCATATTATTAATGTGATATTAATGACATTGCCAGAAGATTTCTATATTCTCTTGAGTCACCCCTTTTTCTAATGGACACAGTATGGATCTGTTCTGATAATTTGGCATAGTTGAGTGAATGCTTCCAGTGCTGTATCAGTTTGTTTAAAGATTTTAATTTGTGTTCCATCAGTTCCAGGAGGCCTGTTCTTTGCCATGCTTTCATTGCACCTTTTACTTCTTCCTTCAGTATCAATGTTCAGCCATCTCAGGATGGTTGCTCAAGAGCCACTGATGCTGAATGAAGAAGTGTAAATGACAAGTTGTAGAATTTCAATTTCTTCATCACTCTCTTTGATATTTGGTATGTAAATTTGAATAATAGTGGTACTAACTGATTTTCCTTTTTGGCATGTGGATATTATCCTATCACAGACAGCATGGTACTTCAAGATAGATCTTGAAATGTTCTTTTTGATGATGAATGAAGTGACTTTCTGCTTTAATTTGTCATTCCCACCATGATAATCCATATCATTTTTAAATTCAAAAGGTCAATACAAGTCCATTTCAGCTCACTAATGTGCAGGATATAGAATATTTATGTGTTTCATTTCTTTTTTGACAACTTACAGTTTTCCTAGATTCATACTTCTTGTGTTCCATGTTCCTATTATTAATGGATGTTTGCAGATGTTTCTCCTCATTTTGAGCTGTGCTCTATCTGCAAACAAAGATCCCAAAAGGTTTACTCCATTCGCATCATCATGGTCAACTCTGCTTTGAGGAGGCAGCTCTTGCCCAGCAATATTTTGAGTGCCTTCCAGCATGAGGGGCTCATCTTCTGGTGCTGTATCTGACAATACTCTGCTGCTGTTCATAATATTTTTGTCTTCTGGCACTATGTTGAACAATGTTCTGGTACTGTTTATAAGGTTTTCAGTGGTTAAACCTTCAGAAGTAGTCTGCCTTTCTTTCTTCCTAGTCTTAGTCAGGAATCTCAGCTGAAACCTGTCCACTCTGGGTGACCCTGCTGGTATTTTAAATACTGGTAGCATAACTTTCAGCATCACAGCAACACACAAAACATTGCAGTATGAGAAACTGACAGGCATGTTTTTTCACCATGACCATTTTAGTTAGAATGAGATGATATCTCTTTGTAGTTTTGATTTTCGTCTCTTCTAATCATCATTAGCATCTTTTCTTGTGTTTGTTGGCTCCTTAAATGTAATCACTTTGAAGTTTCTGTTCTTGACCTTTGCCTGTTTTTTACTTGGGTTGTTAGTCTTATTGTTGTTTAGTTGTTGACGTTTTCTATAAATTTTAGAGATTGTTGTTAAGTGCTGTCGAGTCAGTTGCGACCCATGGCGACCCTGTCTAGAGTTTCCGAGGAGCAGCTGATGAGCTTGAACCGCCAACCTTGCAATTCACACAGCTTTGCAGTTTGGCGCATTAACCCACAGCACCATACCAGGATTGTTTCTGAAGCGTTTTCCTCCAGTCTTTTTTACTCTTTTGATCTATATAGTCTTTTGATGAGCGTAAATTTGAATTTTTTGTGAGGTCCCAGCTATCTTAATTCATCTTATGTTTTTTGTGCATTTGGAATTATATTTGTTATCCTATTTTAATGAATATTAGGGACGTAAATTTATTCTGTGTTTTCTTCAAGGAGCTTTATATAATTTTAGATTTAATATTTAGGTTTGATATTTGAGTTAGTTTTTGTGTATTGTGTGAGGTTTGGGTTGTGTTGTTTTTATTGTTAAATGCTGTTGAGTAAGTTCCAATGTAGAGTAACCCTGCATAGGGTTTCTGTGAAGTGGCTGGTGGGTTTGATAAGCTGACGTTGGGGTTAGCCATCCAGTGCTTATCATAGGACTTCGAAGTATAGGTGGTGATGATGGTGATTGTGTGCCATCTCACCGTGACGTTGTATAGGGTTTCCAAGGCTGGCGAGCAAATGATAGATTCAAACTGCTAACCTTGCGATTAGCATCCCAAATTGTAACCCACTAGGCTTCTGGGGCTTCTTCCAAGTATGGGTACTGTATCATTTTACTCCAAGTGAATTTCCAGTTTTGCCAGCACTATGTATTAAAGAGACTGTTTATTCCCCATTGAATGGATTCTGTCCCCTTGTCAAAAATCAGTTATCATAAATAGATTTATTTCTGGGTTATCAGTTCTGTTCCACTGGCCTGCATGCCTGTTGTTGAATCATACTACTTAGATTACACTGACTGCATAGTATGTTTTAATATTGGGGAGTGTGAGGGCTCTTACTTTGTTCCTCTCAATATTACTTTGGCTGTTCAAGAATGTTGCTGGGATTTGTATTGGGGTTGCTTGTATTTGTAGTATTGTTAAGTTCAAATGCCCTTCTATTTATGTAGGTCTCTTTCAGTCTCTTGTATTAGTACTGTGTAATTTTTGTTATAGAAGTCTGTTTTGTTTGTTGCTGCCACTGTCTCGTCCATATCATTGGGGGTCCATATCTTTTTCTCTGAGCCTCCACTTATCAAGCATTAGGTTCTTCTCCATTGACTGGTCCCTCCTGACAACATGTCCAAAGTATGAGAGACAAAGTCTCGTCATCTGGCTGTATTTCTTCCTAGACAAATTTGTTCGGGCAGCCCACGATACTTTCAATATTCTTGGCAACACCATAATTCAAATGCAGTGATCCTTCTATTATTTTTAACTGCCCACATTTCATATCGTATGTGAAGGGATTGAAAGCACCATGGCTTGGGGCAGGCTCACTTTAGGCCTCAAAGTGACATCCATGCTCTTTAACACTTTCAAGAGGTCTCTTGTAGCAGATTTGCCCAATGCAATAAGTTGTTTGATTTCTTGGCTGCTGTTTGCATGAGCATTAATTGTGAATCCAAGCACACAATAAAGTTTTTGACGATTTCAATCTATACTCCATTTACTATGTTATTCATTGGTCTGGTTGTGAGGGTTTAATTTTCTTTACATTGAGGTGCAATCCATATTGAAGGCTGTTGTCTTTGATCTTCATCAGTAAATAAATACTTCAGGTCTTCATCACTTGCAAGCAAGGTTGTGGCATCTGCATATCACAGATTGTTAATGAGTCTTCCTCCAATCCTGATACCGTGTTCTTCTTCATATAATCCAGCTTCTCTGATTGTATGCTCAGCATATGGACTGAATAAGTATGGTGAAAGATACAACCCTGGCACACACCTTTCCTGATTTTAAACCATTGAACTTTCCTAACAACTGCCTCTTTTGGTCTATGTACAGTTTCCTCATTAGCACAATTAAGTGTTCTGGAATTCCTATTCTTTACAATGTTATCCATAGTTTGTTATGATCCATACAGTTGAATGCCTTTGCATAGTCAATAAAGTACAAGTAAACATCTTTCTGGTACTCTCTGCTTTCAGCCAAGATCCGTCTAATGTCAGCAAGATCCGTCTGATGTCCTCCTTGTTCCATGCTCTCTTCTGAATCTGGCTTAAATTTCTGGCAGCTCCCTCTGAATGTACTGCTGTAACTGTTTTTATAGCCTCTTCAGTAAAATTTTACTTGCATGTGATATTAGTGGAATTGTTCAGTAATGTCTACATTCTGTTGGGTCTCCTTTCTTTGGAATGGGCACAGCTATGGGTCTTTCACTTGGGTGACCAGGTGTCTTCCATATTTTTTGGCCTATAGTAGTAAGGGTTTCCAGTGCTGTATAAGTTTGTTGAAACATTTCAATTTGTATTCCGTCAATTCTTGGAGCCATGTTTTTCACTAATGCCTTTATGTGTCGCTTGGACTTTTTCCTTCAGTAGCATTGATTCTTACCATATGTTGAAATGATTAAATGTTGACCAGTTCTTTTCTGGTACAGTGACTGTGTATTCCTTCCATTTTATTTAGATTTTCCTGCATTGTTTAATATCTTGCCCATTTTTAATTGTTAAGTGTTGTCTAGTTGCTTACAACTTAAAGCAACCATTTATAGGGTTTCCTAGACTGCAAATCTTTGCTGGGGCAGAAAACCTCAACTTTCTCCCATGGAGAAACCACCGACCCTGTGTTGGAGTGGCCAGGGCTTATCCTGCAGAGCCACCGTGATCCCATTTTGCCCACAGAATCCTTCTTACTTCATTTTTTCTTCCAAGTTTTTTTTTTTTTTTTTTTCCTTCCCACAGCTTCATGGTTGGTTTTGACCAAACTTTTAATTTAGTATTCTGTAGATGTTTAACACACACGTAAATGATGGGGGCAGGGGAGAGGGCAGGCTCTTGCAGCATCTCAGGGGAATGTCAGAAAAGCAGTATATAGCTAGCATTTTCCTTTTATTTTGAGTTCGCTGGGTGAATAGTACTTTCTGTACTTAAACCTCTGATCTCTGAGAACATTGAGATTTCAGTTTAAAGACACCCTGAAATCTTAAGAGTAGCAAACCCAACCCACCCCCGTAATAGCTAGCTTGTTTATATAGGCAGAATGATTCCTCTCTCCATTTTCGATGGCTAGATGTTTGTGGAAGATCTTAGTATTGCTTGCCTCATTTACTGGGAAGAATTGAATAGGAAGTGGCCCCCAGGGACACTTAAGAGAATTACAACACTAGTACACAAGTCAAGTCTTACACATTTAACATTTACTTATTGAAAGCAATGTCTTAAAATCAAATCAAATTAAACAGGTTTTACTTTTTTCTTCACGAGAGCATAAAAATTATGGAGGAGTACTTAACAGGAAATTTTTTTTTATCATAACACAGTTTTTCCTTATAAGAGTCCTTGGGTAGTTATGACAGAATAGGTTCTACGTTTCGTTTGTTTCTTTGAGCAGGGCTTTTGGGTCCAATGTTTTGTTTTGTGTTTCTTATCTGCTTCTGCCTCCCCCTCTATCAAATCGGCTTCCTCCATGGCCACCACGTCTCGGTGCTCCTCAGCTTGAACTGCTGTAGGAATCATATGGCGGAGGGTACCCTCTTTCCATAGAAGAGGGAAGCCCTCTTTCTTGTCAGCCAACCTGATCACAGCCACTTGAGTAGAGATCACTTCGGCTGCTTGAGGAACTGTCACAACTTCCACCATATCCATCAGGTGATCAGCTGTAATCATCATAGTGACTGCTTCCACCAGAAGCTCTGGGCGGGGGTGGGGGTGTGGAGCTCATGTAGGTGGAGCACTACGTCACTTACCATAGCTCTCTGGAGGAGCTTCCACTTGATTGGTCTGAAGAGTCACTGTCACAACCCTAGCTATCTCTGTCACTGTAGCCTCTGGATGGATAGTCATCATGTGAGCTGGAATGGCCATAATCACATTATGTATAAACATTATGAATAATTACATTATGTATAAACATTGTATGGTGGTGGTGCATAATCTCTTGTATCACTTGGGTACTCTCTACTGGAATAGCTAACTTTAGTAGATTATCCATCGTCTCTTAGTGACAGATACACATCTACTAGAGGGCAAAGGGTTCCCTTCCTGGTGGGCTTCCTAACTGTCTCTGCCACATGACATAGGGACTCTGCCTCCCATTCTACTGTTACTGTGAACTGCTTCTTGAGGTTTGTTGTACAACACAATTTAGTTACTTACACATAATTTGATTCTTCGAGTTCTTGCTGTAAAGGTTTGTTTGATGGGGCCGGAGTCAGGTTTGTTGCTTTGTCGTGCCGTCACGTTGGTTCCGACTCATAGCGACCCTGAATAGGGTTTCCAAGGGGCATTGAGTGAGTTTGAACTGCTGCCTTTGTGGTTCAAACTAATCTTGTAGTCTAGTGCTTTATCCCACAGTCCCACACCAGGACTCCCTACAGCTAATTATTTTCCCCTACTAATGCCAAACCTGCCGAGCCTCTACCCATTATCACATGAATTTTGAGGATTTTTAGTCTGTGGTGGGAACATGCATTATTCCTGGCCCTTGTGAATGCTGTATTTTATGTCCTGTAAGTTTTTGGTTGAGTCTTTTCTTAGTTTCAGTTAGTTTCCTCAGTGCATTTACTTATCAGTGTTCTACTACGTATCCAAAGATTTCCCTCTTCAGATCTCTGAAGTTTTGTCTGTGTGAAGCCCTCTTCTCTGGTACTCTTCTCTTTGAATCCTAGCCACTTAGGTCTCCTTGAATCATCAGCTCCACCTCACCAACTTGAGGATACTGCTGAGCTGTACTTAGGTTCCCCGACCTGTGCTACTGGCCTTTGTTACCTGATGTTCAGTGTCTTGAAAACTTGCTTCCTATATTTTGTTGGTTTTCAGTTGTCTGTTTTGTTTGTTTATTTATTTTGAACAGAAGAATAAATTCATTTCCTGTTACTCTATCTTGACTGTAAGTCTCTCTACTCTGCTTTAGAGTTAAAATTGATGGTTTCTAAGGTTACTTCCATAGGAGAAGAAGTCCGGGTGTGGTGTTGTAGGATAAGCACTGGAGTTCTAACTTCCAGATTGGCAGTTCAAACCCACCAGCCGCTCCTCAGAATCTACTTGGTGATACTTAACAGCATCAGCTACAGCAACAACAATAAAGGTTTCTTCCAACTTTTTATCCTGGTGTGGCACTGTAGGATCAGCACTGGACTTGGAACCATAACGTTGTTAATTCAAACCCACCAGCTGCCCCTTGGAAACACTATACAGGGACACTATGAATCTGCACCAACTCGATGGCACTTAACAACAACAACAACAACAATGACCTTTAACATTCTATTCCCCATCTCCATAGTAACCCTTTCCTCAGAACACTTAGATGTTTACTGTTTGTGCTCTGAAGATTGGCTGGGATTAATTTTGGGATGGGAATGAGCCTTATATATTAATACAAACACAATACATAAAATGATGGCAATCAAAGTGTAACAGCAGAAAAGTGTTTTTTTTCTCTGAAATTCTGAATGTATTTAGAGTTGTTATAATCTATTCTTCCAGGATGGGGCCAAAGAATTTCTTTCCAGGGACTAAGCAACTAAGACTTCAATTGAAATTTTATATTTTTAACAACCACAGAGCAATGTAACCAATATTTATGTTCTAAAGTAATTATAGTAACTCTGTTTCCATTTCAGTGGAGAAATATACAACTGTAATGTTAAATAACATTTAAGGTATTTCAAAACCTATAGTTTATTTGAGAGGAAAAGATAGAATACCTTAGCTTTAATGCTGCCACTTAATAGTTTAATAACTTAATTTAAGTCTTTTAACTTCTGAGCCTGCTCTCTTTATCTACAAAATGAAGATAATATCAGCACTATTTTGAAAAGATGGCATCAAATATGTATAAAGACTTTCTAAGCAGTCCTTTACAAAATTTTTGGACTATAACCTACTGAGAAATTTTTTGT
Organism: Chrysochloris asiatica; assembly: GCF_000296735.1. Taxonomy (NCBI): domain Eukaryota; kingdom Metazoa; phylum Chordata; class Mammalia; order Afrosoricida; family Chrysochloridae; genus Chrysochloris; species Chrysochloris asiatica. The sequence continues at coordinate 1,850,362 of NW_006408874.1, read as the reverse complement.
AAGATCTCATGTATTTACAGTTACACACACACACAAACACACACGCACACAGAGTTGTTGAAAAGTATTGCTACTAGGATTCCAGTTCATGAGTGTATGGGTTTATTCCAACAAAATGTGTTTAAAGATGTCTTTATGATCGTTGGATAGCTTCAGAGAAGTTCTCACAGTAGAACACTTATTTTAGTCTCCTTAGGGTGCCTCCTAAAAATAGTATACTTTTTGTGCAGTGGAAAAAAAAAACAATTTTGAGGTCAGGGCTTAATAGCAGTTTTTAACAAAAGTCAAATGGACATCTTCTCAAATGATTGAAGCTTTGCAACAAGTTTATGGGAATGCTGTCCCACATAAAAAAACAGTTTTAGATGGATTCTGCATTTTAAGGAAAGTCAGAAAGATCTCAGAGATGAGTTAAGGAAAAAAGACCATCAGTCTTGATAAATGAAGAAACTGACTGAAGCCCAGGAACTGTAAGAAGACTGTAGAGTTAACATTGATGTGAGAGCTACTGAAGTTGAGATCTCACATGATTTTGCATTTTCGATTTTAATCACATAGCTTGGCCTCAGCAAGCTTTTGATTTGATGAGTGCTAAAAGCATTGTGTGAAGATCAACTACCTTAAAGAACTGACCTTTCCATTAATCTTTTAAGCAAGACTGAAGCTAATGAACATGAATGGTTGGCCATTCCATGATGAGCATACCTTACTAATATTGTTTTCTCCTCTATGTATCTATTTAGAACATATAGATATATATGTTGTTGTTAAGTGCCGTCGAGTCAGTTCCGACCCATAGCGATCCTGTACAGGATTTCCGAGGGTGTAAATCTTTATGGGAGTAGAAAGCCTCATCTTTCTCCCGCAGAGCGGCTGGTAGTTTCGAACCGCTGACCTTAAGGTTCGCAGCCCGATTCGTAACCACTACGCTACCAGAGAGGAGAAAATTGAAATTGAGCCACGAGGGTAAGTTCAGTTCCAGACCTGAAGAGGGTAACCAAGAGCCATAGTCTTAGGTTTCTCCAGTCTCTTTCTGACCAGTAATCCCAGTCTTTTTATAATTTTGAGTTTTCCACATTCTCTCACTCTGTCTAGGACCTTCTAATGTGACCACTGTCAGGTAATGGTAGTCGGGCACTATCTAGTTCTTTTGGTCTCAGGGTTGTGGAGACTGATGTTCACTACTTCTGTTAGTCCTTGTACAATTGATTCCAAGTGTCTTCAGTTTTCATCTTTTCACTCTTCTTTTCTCTTCACAGGGAGAGAACAATAGTTGTCCCTTAGATGACTGCTCATGAGCTTTTAAGACCCAAAGGGGTAATCTTGATAGAATGTCCTGAAGGGCACAGTGCGATCACTGGGGGTTACTAGGAAAAAAAACTTTTAAGCAAATCGAAAACTGTATTTGTGAGAAAAAAGCCAGGAAAGTTGTGCCGAGGAATTTTCTTTTTTCACATCCCAACAATGCACTTGCTCGTTCTACGATAGCAGTGGCTGTCCTATGAGAATTTTGTTGGGAAACCATACCCCATCCATTCTATATACCTGACCTTGCCTCTTCAAGGAACAAGACTTCTTTTTGTTCCTGAAACTCAACATTTAAAAGGAAAATTATTTGAGTCCCTTGAGGATACCAAAAATACCATTTTGACATGGTGTAAATCAGAGTGCAGATTTCTTTGACGAAGGGTTAAAGCACCACCTTCAGAAGTGTATAGCCCTAGATGGAGGGAAAATATTTTGATAAACACTGACTTCACATTCTGATAGTTTTGCTTAGTAAAGGTTTTTTTTTTTATCATTGTGTAGCAATATTTAGGGTAAGCCACACACACCCACACTTACATAGTTGCAAAGCTTGAAATGTGGTTCCATGCTATCCAGTTGGCTCAGACTCACAGTGACCCTAGTAGGTTTTTATCATTGTGTATCAATATTTAGGGCAAGTCACACACACCCACACTTACATAGTTGCAAAGCTTGAAATGTGGTTCCGTGCTATCCAGTTGGCTCAGACTCACAGTGACCCTATGTACAGAAGAACAGAATACTGCCTGGCCCTGCATTACATCGTTGTTATGCTTGAGACCATTGTTGCATCCACTGTCCATCCATCTTGTTGAGGGTGTTTCTTATTTTCACTGACCCTGTACTTTTCTAAAGGATCTCTGGTAGTGTAGTGGTTATGAATCAGGCTGCAAATCTTAGGTCAGCAGTTTGAAACTACCAGCCGCTCTGCAGGAGAAAGATAAGGCTTTCTGCTCCTGTAAAGATTTGCAGTCTCAGAAACCCTGTACAGGGTCGATATGGGTTGGAACCGATTCGACAGCACTTAATAACAACAACATGCTTTTCTAAGCAGGAAGTTCTCCAGGTACTAGTTAACTCCTGATGACATTAGACAGGGTTTTCTAGAGAAGCAAAATCAGTGACTCTTATGTATTTATAGGTATATATTGGTAAGTGCCGTCTAGTCCAGTTCTGACTCATAGTGACCCTATATAGCGTTTCTTTTATGTTTTGTTGTGAATTATATGATAGTTTACATGGGAGAACTTTAGTTTTACATTCATTCCATCGTATATCATCTCACTGCCATGGTTCCAATCCCCTCCATGCATCATCAACCACCCAAAGGGTATATCCCAGAA
>NW_006408874.1:1841594-1843566 GCF_000296735.1 Chrysochloris asiatica | reverse complement strand
GTGTCTGTATTTGATGACGTAAAAGATGCCTCTCTCAGTCTCTCTGTACCGTGGGTACCTCGAATTTCCTTATATCTGCGCCGATATCCCTCTCTATTTGTTCGGCTTTATTAGTTTATGCTTCCTTTTCTCTGGAAATGCAGCCTTCTAAGTGGGGTTGCTCTAGCCCTGCATTCCAAGGTCTGCGGGGGTGGGGGTGGGGGGTGGGGTGGGCAGAGGCACTCGCTGGCATGGGCACGGAAGCCACGTGCAGGCAGTTAAAAGCTCAAAAATGCTTGTAATTCCTCAGCAATTTGATATTTTAAAAAAAATCGAGTTCAGAATGTTGAAATATAAGATCTTATGTTTTTTCAAAGGCTGTCTGTCTGCTAGACAGAGGTTTTCTATGTGCGATTCTGTCCCTTTTCCCCAGAGCCCTACCTGAGCTGTCTGGTCCGGTAAGCGCCGGTCCCCTTCCTTCCTATATAGTGTTTTTGAAGAGTGGCTGGTGGGTTTGAACCACCAACCGTGAGGTTAGTAGTCCAGTACTTATCCTACAGTGTCACACCAGGACTCCATATATATATGTTGTTGTTTAATGCCATGGAGCCGGTCTCAACTCATAGCAACCCAGTGTAGGGTGTCCAAGGAACAGCTGGTGGATTGAAACTGCTGACCTTGCAGTTATCAATTCAGTGCTTATCCTACAGCACTACACCAGGATCAATCGATCGATCGATCAATCGATCTGTCTGTCTATCTATCTGTCTGTCTGTCTATATGTCTATGTATGTGTTGTTGTTGTTGTTGTTAAGTGCCATTGAATCAGGTCTGACCCATAGCGGCTCTGTATAGGGTTTCCAAGGAGCAGCTGGTGAGCTTGAAACTCCAACTTTGCAGTTCAAATCGACTGTGCAGTCCAATGCATTAATCCACAACACCACACCAGGACTTCATATACATATATATGGAAATGATTCACACAGTTGTAGAGGTAGGTAAGTTCCAAGTCCATGGGACAGATGTCAGACTGGAGGCATTTCACTTAGTTGCAGATCTGATGAACCCAAGATTGACAGGTCAGATGGCAGGCTTTTGGCTACAGAAGCAAATGATCCAAGTTTAGCAGGTAAGATTATTAGACACTAATAACTCCAACTCCCAGGATTGGCAGGCAATAAGGCAGGCCTCTGACTTGAGACCAAAGAATAGGAAGTCAGATGAGGAACCAGACGCAGAATCTGGACTCAGCGTAAAGCAAGCAAGCGTTGATCAAGTGGCCAGTATATTGGAAGCTGATCACACCACAAAGGAAACTTCCCTTCAGTTGATTGGCTACTCATAGCAGATTTCATCATGGAGATGATTACATTATATTCAGTCACATCCTGTGTCTTAACTGCTAAATCATTGAGAATCCTGGTTCAGAGAAGCTGAAACTTTAACTATCACAGTCCACCCTTTATCAGTTTGTTATCTGTACACATCTTGAACCTTACATAATCTCTATTAATTAAAAATTTATGCTTGCACCCAACATGATACAACTAATAATGTGCACAATTGAAGGTACAATAATCCTATTTACAACTTATATTTTGTAAGTGAATGAAACAATATTTGATATACACATACAAGGGAAAAGAATACAACAATTAAAGTCCTGGTTTTTGCAACTGGGCACTTGGCAGTGGTAGCTGTAAATACCCTTTCCTAATTCCCTTAACCCTGACAAAAACCTCATCTGGCTTCAGTCTTTGCATGGTGGGGTGATTCAAACCATTATTGAAGAGTCTGGACCATTAGTAATCATGTTAGAATTGGGTTGCTCTACCTTTTTATTGTTCTTGAATACTCATACTTCTCAATGTTGTCCATAGCTTGTCATGATCCACACAATCGAAAGCATTCACGTAGTCAATAAAGCATAGGTAAACATCCTTCTGGTATTCTCTGCTTTCAGCCAAGATCGGACATCAGCAATGATATCTCT
>NW_006408874.1:1832809-1839606 GCF_000296735.1 Chrysochloris asiatica | reverse complement strand
GGTTCCGACTCGATGGCACCTGACGACAACAACAACTTTTCTATTGGAGTCCTGGTGTGATGCTGTGGGATAAAGCACTGGACCACAAGGTCAGTTTGAACCACAAGTTTGGTGTTACAACTTAACCAGTCACTCCTTGGAAACTCTATACAGGGTCACTATGAGTCGGCATGTACTCTATTGACTATAGTCACAAGTCATGTTAGGTAGGACTAAGAGATAGCCTAAGGGATATCCTGGATTCCACACATATTCTTCTTTGCCTCCATTGTTGTTGTTATTGTTAATTGCCTTTGAGTCAGTCCTGAACCATAGCAACCCTGTATAGGATTCCCAAGGAGCAGCTGGTGATAGCTTGAACTGCTGACCTTACAGTTCAGACCAACTTTGCAGTCCAGCGCATTAGCCCAGAGCACACCCCACCAGGACTCCTTACCTCCATTATATATCAATCTGATTTCCTCTTGGTAATCAGTATCAGTCACACCACTTAGTACAGTAACTCCTTTCTTTACCTGTTGATCCAGAGACATGAAGATCCCACTTTAACATCCAGTTCAATAGAATCAGTGTTGTGTCTCCAGGTTGTAATATTTTTCTTTTTGAAATTATAACACCCAGACCTGAAGAGGATAGGGTTGTAGGGACAGGAAGCAAAAAGTTTGGAGTGGGATACCCGGAGTAGCAGTGAGTGGTGCCACTCCCATTTCCATCTCTGTTACTGGACCATGAATCCTGGCTATTGGAGAAACGTGTTATATACTGGCTGCTGCTTTAGAGCATATGCAGCCTCCTGGAGAACATTGCCCTAATCCTGCAAGGTATTACCATGTAGCGGTCACCATAATTGTGTTTTTAGAAGGCTAGTCCATTTTTCTATCAAGCCAGCTGCTTCAGGATTATGGGCAACATGGTAAGACCAGTGCATTTCAGTGAGTGTTTGCTGTGAAGTGAGTCCTGTGATCTGAGACTACTGTGTGGAATACCATGACAATGGATAAGGTACTCAGTAAGTCCCTGATTGGTCGTTTTGGCAGAGGAGCATACAGGGAAGGCAAAACTGTATCCCAAGTAAGAATAAAACACTGCCCTTTCCTCGTGTGGCACTGGAGGATAAACATTGGACTGTGAACCACAATATTGATGGTTCAAACCCACTAGCTGCTCCTATACAGGTTGCTCCTATACTGACTGGATGGTACTTAACAACAACAACTTCCCATGATGGGAGTGGCCTGATGTACTACTCAACCTGCCAGCAGGTTTCTGGCTAATCGCCCTGAGGGATGGTCCCATATCTCAGACTCAGGGTTGGTCTTTTTTGCTGGTAGATTGGGCACTCAGCAGTGGCTGTAGCCAACTCAGCTTTTGTAAGTAGACATACTTGCTGCTGTGCATACATAACCTCTATTCCTGCCACTGGGCCTCTTTGCTTGTGATACCATTGAGCAAATAACAGTACCATGGACTGTCAGAAGAACAAACAAATTGGTCTAGGAATAAGTGCAGCCAGAATGCTCCTTAGAGGCCAGGATAGAGAGGCTTCACCTCTCATACTTTGAACACATTGTAACGATGGACTAGTCCCTGGAGTAGGACATCCTGTTTTATAAAATGGATGGTCTGTGGAAAAGAGAAAAACTCCCAGTGAAATGGATTGATAAAGTGGCAAAACAATGCGCTCACATGTAGCAGCAATTGTGAGGATGGTACAGTACGGGGCACTGTTTCCTTCTGTTGTGCTATGAGTTCACCAGGAATCAGAACCGTCTCAACAGTACCAAACAACAACTTTCAACAGCAGTGCATAGATGTTTTACCAGAAGACTAGAGTCATTGATACATCTGCCTTATGAGGTCTAATCAGCATAATGTCATCAGTGCAATGGACCAGTGACATCTTGTGAAAGGGAAAGGTGATCAAGGTCCTTGTGGACTAAATTATGGTATAGTACTGGAGACATTTTGGGTTTCTTGGAATTAGTATAAGTTCATAGTCAGTGTCCATTAATCCCTAGATGGTCTGATTATTTCTTTTTGTAAGGAGTTGTAGATCCCTATGGGAACAACTTGGAAAAAGACTAACAGTATACATTTTTGGCAGTGTAGTAGGGTCCTTCTTCAGAGGACCTGGCTTCTTCTTCATTCAAGGAGTTGGGAATTGATGGAGGGAATGTGACTTTTTATTCTGTTAATTCAAGTTAGACTGTTTTTCTCTTCCTCTAGAATTCTTCCACTTGTACAATTCAATTAAATATTAAATGGGTTTTGCACCTATTTTACTCCGTAGAATACTCTCCTAAGTAGTTAAGATTGTATGTTATACAAGTCATACTATTTTATTTACTATTATAATGCACTGGACTGCAAAATCAGTTTGAACTGCAAGGTTGACTGTTCAAGCTCACCAGCTGCTCCATGGAAACCCTATACAGGGTCGCTATGGGTAGGAACTTAACAACAACAACAATCTATTACAGTAATCGTACCTACCTTGTCATTGTTAAGTGCTGTCATTTGACCCCTACCACCTCGGGGTCCAGTAAGCCCCACTGTAGTTGGATATCTTAATATAATTAGATTGTCAATTGTTGTTGTTACGTGCCATGGAGTCAGTTTCGACTCATAGCGACCCTATAACAGGGTTTTTGAGGCTGTAAGTCTTTACGGGAGCAGAAAGCCTCATCTTTCTCCCACGGAACAGCTGGTAGTTTTGAACTGCTGAACTTACGGTTTGCAGCCCAATTAATAACCACTACGCTAAGAGGAATTACAGCAGTCTTCATGGAGGGTGGGGCTCCCTTCAAAATTTTCTACCTCATTGTTGTGGCAAAAGGTGTTGTCTGGACACTCCATGTAGGGTCAATGGGTTTATCCACTCTGACATGCTAATTTCAGCAAGCCTTTGAATATCTACTTTCTGTAAGTCTTTGGTACTTCAACTGGATGTATTATAGGTCACCGTACAATCCATACTATAGTGAACCATCCAAATAAACGATTAGATCCTTTCCTAACCTCTCAAACAAAATCATTGAATGAAGAATCTGTACTTTCTGGGTCCATATAGATAAATTCAAACTGATCCAACTTTATATTCCTGTATCCCACATTCTTAATAGCCATTCCTAAACATATTACCCAGGTTTCTATTTACACAGATTAGAATAATCAAGCAGTTCTTTTGGAGTCTAGTGTACCTCTTCCTGGGTCACAATTTGTACTTTTGGGACTCGCAGGGCCTTAAATCTAGTTATAGATCTAGAAGACATGGAAAATTTCCTAAGAAAATTCAGCAGTGTCTTATAAGGCATCACAGGGAATGGTACCATTTCTGCAGGTATGATGGTAGTGGTGGTGGTGGATGTGCTGTGGAATTGGTTCCGACTCATAGCAACCCTGTACAGGGTTTCTGAGGCTGTAAATCTTTACGGGAGTAGAAAACCTCATCTTTCTCCTGCGGAACAGCTGGTAATTTTGAACTGCTGACCTTGTGGTTTGCAGCCCAATTCGTAACCACTATGCTACCAGAGTTCCTTCTCTGCAGGTATAGCTGGGCTAATCTCATCAAAGGTGGGAAAAGGGATCAGCAGGCAAAGATGGAGTAGTCTCTTCAGATGCTGTTGTTAATTGCCGTCGAGTTGGTTCCGACCAATAGCGACCCTGTATAAGATTTCCGAGAATCGACTGGTTACCTTGAACCACCAGCCTTGTAGTTCAAATGGCTTTGCAGTCTGGCACATTGGTATTATTGGTGAGAGTGACTCAACAAAATTCAGGGACCAGATGCCTCCAGCTTCCTGATGATCTGCCCATATGTCCCATCCCAATTTTCTGGATACCATTTCATGGCTTTAACATCAGATGGCATTTGGAGCCCTGCTGTGGTTCTGTGGGAGGTCGTTCCATCAGCTGCTTCTCGGAAACCCTCTACAGGGTCACCATGAGAACCGATTTGACAGCAGGTAGCAACAATAACAGCTAGGTATAAATGCTTGAAATATGATTTAAGCATGGCATGATGGTTTAAATATTCTTTAATCTTTTAAAAATTGGGGGCTATGTAGTAAAATTTGGGTCTTTGTTTAATAACATGTTTTAAGTCATGAGTTGAGAATTTACATTTCCTCAGTATTGCATTTTTGAGGTATTTAAGAGGTACTAAGGCCGTTTGAACTGCAAGATCGGTGGTTCAAGCTCACCAGCTACTCCTTGGAAACCCTATACAGGGTCGCTATGGGTTGGAGCCGACTCAACAGCACTTAATGACAACAAGGCATTTAGAGAAAAATATTTATTTGGTACAATATTTCTTAGTTTCACTGTGTGGAAAAAAACCACAACATTTCCCATAGAGGGAGTTTTGCCCATTGCCTCAAGAAATGCATATTTCAATGACAACTCTGTGGTTTTTATAGAGCTATATTGTAAAAATTCCTCATATTTAGAGTATGCAGCTAATAAAAACTACTTTAACTTTAATTACAGTTTTTCACATATGATGGTAATTTAAGCAGTTTTTCCCAAGTTCCTGGTATTGTCTTAATTTTTGTAAAGTTGATGATTGCCTCTTTTGTTTAATCTCTAGTTTGCTTTTTCTCATTTGCCATGGGCACTTTTTAAATTTTCTAAATTAGATGATTATTGTCTGGAAATTTTTCAATGTTTTGGTAAAGAGTACTTTTCTGTTTTTGTTTTTCAAACTGATAGAGTTTACTGAGGGATCCTTAAAATTGAAAAACTATCTATAGAATTGAGAGAAAGCTGAGGTTTTCCAATTCCGAAATCCTAACAGTGTTGCTGTGAGTTGGTACCAACTTGATGCCACTTAATAACAAGGAACCAGTCCTGGTACCAAGTGTCTTAGGCTGGGTACTCTAAAGAAGCAAAACCAGTGAAGCTTATATATATATATATATATATAGAGAGAGAGAGAGAGAGAGAGAGAGAGAGAGAGATAAGAAAATGGTTCACACAGTTGTAGAGGCAGTCAAGTTTCAAACCAGTGGGTTAGATGTCAGACTGGCGGCTTCTCCTGACTCACATATCTGCAGAACTAATGAACCAAGGGCCAGCAGGTCAGATGTTAGGCTTTTGGCTACAGAGGTAAATGAATCCATGGTCAGCAGATCAGAGGGCAAGCTACTAATGACTTCAGTGCCCAGGATTCACAGTCAGTACAGTGGGGTCCAAAGGACTGGAGGTTACATGAGCCAGATGCAAGATCCAGATCCAACAAAATACAAGCAAGCTTTGCCCAAGGGTTTTATTTATTGGAAGCTGACCACACTTCTGATAAAATGCCTTTCAACTGATTGGCTATTCATAGCAGATCTCATCATAGAGGTGTAATATATTAGATCTCATCATGGGGGATTATTTTGTCTTAACTGCGAAACTAAGGGGAATCCTGACCCAAGTTGTCACAAAACCATAAGTATCACAACAGGTTGAAATACAAAATCTCACCATCCTCACTTCTAAGGAACATTCTGGCTATACTTCACCCAAGACAGACTTTTTTGTTTTTCTGAGACTCCATACACTGTTGCAACTATTTTTTTTTAATGATCTTCACCAAAATTTAGCATGTGATAATCCATTTGATAATTTCCACATTCTGTTGGATTACCTGTCTTTGGAATGGGTACAAATTTGAATCTCTTCCTATCAGTTGAGTAGATAACTGTCCTCTGAATTTCTTCACGTAGACAAGTGAGGGCTTCCAATGTTACATTCATTTGTTGAAACATCTCAACTGATATTCCATAAATTCCTGGAGCCTTGTTTTTCCACCAGTGCCTCCAGCATAGGTTGGACATCGTCTTCCTTCTGTAACTTTGGTTCTTGATTATATGCTGCCTAGTCGTTACAAATCGGGCTGCTAACGTGAAGGTTGGCAGTTTGAAACTACCAGCGGTTCCACAGAAGAAAGATGAGGCATTCTGCTCCCATAAAGATTTATAGCCTCGGAAACCCTGTGCATGGTCACTATGAGTTGGAACCAATTCCACGGTACTTAACAACAACAAAGTAGTTGAATCTAGACCTGTTCTTGTTGTTACAGAGATTCTGTGCATACTTTTTATCTTCTGCATCATTCAGTATTTTGCCTATGTTGTTGTTGTTAAGTGCCGTGGAGTTGGTTCTAACTCATAGCCACCCTGTATAGGGTATCCAAGGAGCAGCTGGTGAGTTTGAACTACTGGCCTTGTGGTTCACTCAAGCCAACCATGTGGTCCAGTGCTCATACTACAGCGCTATATCAGGACTCCTTTTGCCCATAGAATCCTTCAATATCACAACTCAATACTTTGAATTTTTTCTTTACTTTATTCAATTTGAGAAATTCTGAGCATGTTCTTCCCTTTTGATTTTCCAAATTTCATGATAGAACTTTACTTTGAAGTCTTCTGTATGGCTTTGTTTTTGTTTTTCCTTAAATGTTTTATTGTGAATTGTTTACATGGAAGAACATTAATTTTACATTCATTCTATCGTATATCGTCTCATTGCCATGATTACAATTCCCTCCATGCATCATCAACCAACCAAAGGGTATACCCTGTAATCCTGCCCTCTGTACCCCCCAGGTCTTCAACACACAGTCGCTCTCCCTCTGGATCTAAAGTCTCCAGCTGCTCCGTCACTGCACGTCATCATCTCTGCCTCCATTTCAGGCATGACTGCTTCTCTAGGTAGGGTCCCCGCTCTCCGCTCTTCTCCCTTGATGGTCCTAGGGACCTCCGCTCCTAGACTGAAAAGTTAATCACTCCCCTCCTTGCTATAAAACGTCT
>NW_006408874.1:1831251-1832534 GCF_000296735.1 Chrysochloris asiatica | reverse complement strand
TGATTCTTGCTGTAAGGATTTATTCCCTCTTTTGAGTTACTGCTTCCATAGGTGTAGGTTCTGTATGGCTTTTTAATTCATTATTTCTTCCTTTCACTTTAATTACTGTTCTGCTTTGAAGAATACACGTTTCAGTGTCTCTTCTGGCATTCATTTTGGTAAATTTTTTTTTTTTTTAATGACCTTTTGCTATTTTTTTTCATGTATGATGCCCATTATGTCACCCTGATACATAATGCACACTGATATTTTCTATTTCTTACTTCATTGATAAAACTCCATATGGTTTTATAAGGCTGTAATCTTATTGAGTAGTGGTTAATCACTCAGCTGCTAACTGGGAGGTCTGTGATTCAAACCTACCAGCTGATCCACAGAAAAAAAGATGTGGCATTCTGTTTCCATAAAGTTCATAGCTTTGGAAACCCTATACGGTAGGTCTGCTCTGTTCTGTAAGATTGCTGCGAGTTAGAGTTAACTCAGTGGCAGCAGCAGGTACTGTTTACGGGAATAAATTGTCAGGTCTTTTCTCTGCCGAGTGGCTGGTGTGTTGGAGACACACACCTTTCAGTTAATAGTTTAGCACATAAGAAATGCTCCACCAGGGTTCAAACTGTGTCATTATCAACTGTTGCTATTGACTAATTAGTTATATCTCTCATTTTGAAAAACATAGGCTGTATGAGGGGGCTCCAAAAAAATTCGTGAAAAATAAATGGAATTAAAAATTAATGGGATTTTCCCACTAACTTTTTGAAGCCCCCTTGATAAGCTAAGACTACCAGGTACTATGTTACTAAAAGGTAGTCATACACACTGGTGTGATGTTGTAGATTAAGCACTGGACTTCTCATCACAAGGTCTGCAGTTCAAACCCATCAGCTGCTCCTGGAAATCTTATACAGGGTCATTGTGAGTTGGAACCCAGTCGATGGCACTTAACAACAACACACTGTTCGTTCTATTATCAAGTTTTATTTCAAAACAGTTTGAGTATAATAGGGAGGTGGGGCTTGATCGTGGCTAGGGTAGTGGTGCAGTGAAGTTTGCCGTCAGCCATATCACAGAATACCAGACAAAGTAGATCCAGGGCAGAGCTCCAAAATTCAGAACCACTAGCTAGGAACATTTTAAAAGTTTGAAGGCTTATGGGTAGTGGAACTTGAAGCTGAAATAAGAAATTGCGTACTTTTGAATCTGCTGGGCTTGACCAAATGGCAAGACCAAGCGGGGGAGCAAAAACACCACAGTAAAACGCCACAGGAACCTTGCAGCAAAGGTGG
>NW_006408874.1:1826116-1830858 GCF_000296735.1 Chrysochloris asiatica | reverse complement strand
ATGGCAGTATTCAGTCTAGTTTTGTTGTGTTGTTGTTGTTGTCGTTTGGACGTTTTTCTTTTTTTTGCTGGTGCTTTTTGGCTGTTTCATGCTCCCCCTACTTTTGGGGGACTCTTTCTCTTTGTATATTACCCAAGAAGAGTCAGCAACTTCTGCCATATAGTCAAACTACAATCACACTCTATAAAACACCAAAACCTAGGCAAGAACCAACTGCCATATACCAGGGAAACAGATAACACCTGTGAAAGTTACTCTGAGTTAAGCAGTAAGAAGAGTGAAAAGGGAAGCCCACATACTGATCATATCTACCTGGAAGCAATCAGAAAGCATGAAAAATAACAAAACACTTACTCAATTAAGTATTAAGACCACAGATAAATACTAAACATATCCAAGAAGCAAAAGCAGATGACCATATCAGCACATGTCCAGAAACAAGATAAAATGTTTGAGACAAATAACCTAGAGGTAGACCTGGACTCCATTCTGGAAGGAGGGCAGGCCTTGGAAATGCCTGAGAAGGAATTCAGAAAAATGGTTATAATATGTTTCAAAACACTTTACAAAGGAGTTGAGAAAAATAAGGAAGAAGTTAGGAAAGCGCTACAGGAACAATCAAATAAGATAGATACAGCATTGGAAACAATTCAAAACCTACAGAAAGAGGTCCAAACGATCAATAATAGACTATCAGAAATATCCAATACTCTGAAAGGGCAAAGTAGTAGAATAGAAGAGATGGAAGGCAGAACCAGTGAACTGGAAGACAAATCTCTCAATGCCACTAAGATGGAAGAGCAAACAGAAAAAGGATTAAAATAATCTGAAGAAGGTCTAAGATTCATGTTGGACAACATGAAGTGGAATAATGTAAGAATTAGTGACAAGAAGAATCACACAAGTCCACAGAGGAAATAATTGAAGAATGGCTGGATGAAAATTTCTCTTAACATTCTGACAAGTGAAAACATAAACATTCAAGAAACTCAACGAACCCCAGGAAGGATAGACACCAAAAGAAAATCACCAAGACATATCATAATCAAGCTCTCCAAAATCAAAGATAAGGAAACATTCTTGAAAGCAGCTAGGGAAAACAGAAGTGTTACATACAAATGCAAGCAAGTCTGATTAAGCTCGGATCTCTCAGCAGAAAACATGCAAGCAAGAAGGCAATGGGGAGACAGATATAAAACCCTGAAAGAAAAAAACTGCCAACCAAGAATCCTTTATCCAGCAAAGCTATCAATGAAATACGATGTTGTAATCAAAACGTTCCAGGATAAACAGAACTTAAAGGATTTTGCCAAAGCCAACCCTGCGCTACAAAACATCTTAAAGGGAGTTCTGTGGACTGAGAACCAACAAGAACAGACAACAACCAGAGATTGACACACGTGTCAGCACCTCCCAGAATTAAATAGAGGAAGAGTTGAGAACAGAACAAAAGTATAAGAACAAACTCAGAGAATCTGGAAGGTCAGTCTATGATCAAAACAATTACAATGTAAAAGAAGGTAAACACATAGGAACAGAGATCCAGATGGTGAGACAGTCAGGTAGTTTAGAGGAAAAAATAGGCTGCATTAAATGGAGAGAAAAGTTAATTGACTATAAGGCAACCTCAAAGAAAATTAACATTTCACAACATACCAAGAAAGTGAATATCCCAGAAGAACACAGAAACATTAAAACGATTAGGAAACTCACAAGAAAGAACACAAAAAGCATGAATTCAACAAAGGAAGACACACAGAACAAAGAAAGCAGCAACACCACAAGAAAATAAACAATGGCAGCAATTAATACATACCGATAGATAATTACACTAAATTTAAACAGAATCAATGCACCTGTTAAGTGACGGAGAGTGCCGAATGGATAAGAAAACAATATCCTTCAGTGTGCTGTCTGCAAGAGACATATCTCACACACAGAGACAAAAACAGATGTAAAGTCAAAGGGTGGGAAAAAATATACCAAGCTAATTGCAATAAAAAACAAACAGGAATGGCAATACTAATCTCTGATAAAATAAACTTTAAGGCAAAAACCAGCATAATAGATAAAAATGGACATTATGTCATGCTTAAAAGACAATTGAACAAGATGACATAACCATAATAAATATCTCTGCTCCCAATGAAAGAACTCCAAAATATATAAGGCAAACTCTAATAGATTTGAAGAAAGAAATAGATGAATCTACAACCATTTTTTTTACACCACTTTCAAAAATGGATAGAAAACCAGAAAGAAACTTGACAAAGACACAGAAGAACTGAACAACACAATCAGCCAACTGCACCTCATAAATATCTACAGAGCATTCAACTCAACAACAGCACAATATACATTCTTTTCCAGTGCACATGGTACATTCTGCAGAAAAGACCATGTCTTAGGCCACAAAACAAATCTCCATAAATTTGCAACTATCAAAACACTACAAAGCATATTCTCGACCATAGTGCTATCAAATTAGAAATCAACGATAGTAAGACTAAGGAAATAGTGTCAAATACATGGAAAATGAATAACACCCTGCTGAAAAGGGACTGCGTAGTATAGGAAATTAAACGTGAATACACAAAGTCCTTAGAAACAAATGAGTATGAAAACACAACATACCAAAATCTTTAGGACACGGCGTAAGCCGTGCTGAGAGGACAATTTATTGCGATAAATGCACACATCCAAAAAGAAGAAAGAATCAAAATTGACACATTAACACAACATCTACAACAATTAAAAACAGACCAACAGAGGGAACCTACAACCACCAAAAGAAAAGAAATAATCCAGTTTGAGCAGAAATAAATGAGATAGAAAGCAGAAAAACTATAGAAAGAATCAACAGGACAATAAGCTGGTTCTTTGAAAGGATTGACAAAATTGACAGAACATTGGCAAACCTAACAAAGGAAAAGAGGGAGAAGACACGTATAACATGCATTAGAAACCACATGGGCGATGTCACAATGGAACCAAACGAAATCAAAAGGATAATAACAGAATACTATGAAGAGCTGTACTCCAACAAATTTGAAAACTTAGAAGAGATGGATAGATTTTCAGAAAAGCACAACCTGCCTAAACTTACGCACAGTGAAGTAGAAAACCTGAACAGACCTATAACAAAAGAAGAAATTCATCAGGTCATCAAAAGACTCCCTAACAAACAAAGTCCAGGCTGAGTTGGCTTCACTGGTGAGTTCTACCAAACATTCAGGGAAGAGCTGTCACCAATCCTACTCAAATTATTCCAGAATATAGAGAAGGATGGAAAACTTCCTAATACATTTTATGAAGTAAGCTTGACCCTTATACCCAAACCAGGGAAGGATGTCACTAAGAAAGAAAATTATAGACCAATATCCCTCATGAACATAGATGCAAAAATTCTCAACAAAATCCTAGCCAACAGAATCTAGAGGTACATCAAAAATATAATATATCATGATCAATTGGGATTCATATCAGGGATGAAAGGAAGGTTCAACATTAGAAAAATGATCAATGTTATCCACCGTATAAATAAGAGAGAGAGAGAGGAAAAAAACAAAACAAAAACCATATGATCATATCGATTAATGTAGAAAAGGCATTTGACAAAATCCAACATCCATTCCTGATTAAAACACTCAAGAAAGTAGGAATTAAAGGGAAATTCCTCAAAATAATTAAGAGCATATATACAAAACCAACAGCCTACATTACTCTCAATGGAGAGAAACTGAAAGCCTTCCTTCTTTGAACAGGAACCAGACAAGGATGCCCTTTGTCACCACTCCTATACAATATTGTGCTGCAAGTCTTAGCAAGAGCTATACGGTAAGACAGGGAAATTAAAGGCATCCAAATTGACAAAGAGGAAGTAAAACTCTATTTCAGATGATATGATCCTATACATAGAAAACCCAAAAGACTCAGTAAAAAGGCTGCTAGACCTCATTGGAAGATTCAGCAAATTGACAGGATATACAATCAACATACAAAAATCAGTTGGATTCCTCTATACCAAAAATGACAGCATTGAAAAGGACATTAGGAAAGCACTACCATTTACAATAGCCACCCAAAGGATGAAATTTCTAGGAATAAATGTAACCAGAGAAACAAAGGACTTATACAAAGAAAAAACACTACAAAAATGGAAGAAGGTACCATGCTCCTGGATAGGAAGACTTAACATTGTGAAAATGTCAATACTGTGCCCAAAGCAATTTACACATATAATGCAATCCCAATATAGATTCCAGCAACATTCTTCAAAGAGATGGAAAAAACAATTACAAACTTTAAATGGAAAGGAAAGAGACCCAGGTTAGGCAAAGCACTGCTTAAGATTAAGAATAAGGTTGGAAGCCTCTCACTCCCCGACTTCAAAATTTACTACGCAGCTACCATGGTCAAAACAGTTTGGTACTGGTACAGTGAAAGATACATAGATTAATGGAACACAATCGAGAATCCAGAAATTAACCCATCTACATATAGCAAACTGATATTTGACAAAACACCTAAATATATCTCATGAGGAGGTGATAGTTTCTTCAACAGATGATGCTGGCAGAACTGGAAAATGATATGCAAAAGATTTAAACAAGACCTTCACCTCACATCTTATAAAAAAACCCCAACTCAACATGGATTAAAGACCAAAATGTGAATCCCAGAATTATGAAGGCCATCAATGAAAAAATAGGGACAAATGTGAGGGCACTAATTCAGGGAAT
>NW_006408874.1:1824755-1825406 GCF_000296735.1 Chrysochloris asiatica | reverse complement strand
ATGCACACCAATGTTCATAGCAGCACTATTTACAATAGCAAAAAGATGGAGGCAGCCAAAGTGCCCATCAATAGAAGAATGGATAATTAAACTGTGGTACATACACACAATGGAATACTATGCTGCCTTGAAAAAATAACAAGGAAGATGCAAGCCACCGCATAACATGGCTTAACCTTGAGGACATTATGTTGAGTGAAATTAGTCAGTCACAAAAAGGTAAGTACTGCATAGGACCACTATTGTAAAAGACTAAGGAAAAGAACCCATTACTAAAGGGGAGTGGATTCTTTGCTGGTTGCTGGGAAGTGATGGGGTGGGGAGTGAGGGGAGGGAGGGGAAAGTGGAGCACAGGGCAGGGAATAGTAGACACAGGATAGTTTGGGTGCTGGGGAGAGGGGCAACATACAAGAAGGAAGAAGGGTATGGAAGAACAAAGCAGATGGGAGAACAGTTAGGCAGGTTTGCGTGGGCTATGTGGGACAGAGGTAAATAATGATGTATGCACATCCTTGGAACAACAGGGCTCTGAGATACAGAGATTGAGACATGGTTGGAATGGGGAAAAAGGGGGAATAATGTTAATATGCTTGACTGTCTTTTGAATCTTGGTTTTCCTTGCATTATATTATAAAATAGACACTGGAGGGG
>NW_006408874.1:1806998-1823543 GCF_000296735.1 Chrysochloris asiatica | reverse complement strand
TCAAAGGCATCAATTCTTCTACGATCCTCTTTATTCACTGTCCAGCTTTCGCATCCATATGAGGCTATTGAAAACACAATGGCCTGGGTCAGGCGCACTCTAGTCCTCAAGCTGACATCTCTGCTCTTCAATACTTTAAAAAGTTCCTGTGCAGTGAAATTAGTCAGTCACAAAAGGAGAAATACTGTGTAGGACCACTACTGTAAAAGACTAATAAAAGAACCCATGCTAAAGGGGTTGGGGGTGATTCTTTGTTGGTTGCTTGGATGTGGGCGGTGAGGTTAGGGGAGGGAGGGGAAGTTGGAGCACAGAGCAGGGAATAGACACAGGGTAGTTTGGATGCTGAGGAGAGCAACAATATACAAGAAGAGGGAAGGGAATGGAAGAACAAAGTGGGTGGAAGAACAATTAGGCAGGTTTGCATGGGCTAAGTGGGACTGAGGTAAAGAATGATGTGTGTACAACCTTGGAACAACAGGGCTCTGGGATACAGGGATTGAGATATGGTTGGAATGGGGAAAAGGGAGGAAATAATGTTAAGATGCTTGGCTGTCTTTTAAATCTTTTTTTTTTTTTATGTTTTATTGTGAATTATGTGATAGTTTACATGGGAGAATATTAACTTTACATTCATCCTATCGTATGTCGTTTCACTGCCATGGTTATAATTCCCTCCATGCATCATCACCCAACCAAAGGGTATACCCTGCAAGCCTGCCCCCCGGTCATCAGCACACAGCCCCTCTCCCTCTCTGTGTTGTCTTTTGAATCTTGGTTTCTCTTTCATACAATTATAAAATAGACACTGGAGGGAGAGAGAAAGGATTAGCCAGAAATACCACCCTAGAAAGCTTGTAAGTCTGTCTTCTGCCTATAACTGATTTGAATTCCTAAAATGGGTCTACAACATGCCCAGTGAAGGAAGCTTCCTTTGGAGCCTCTGCATTACATAAGAGTGTAGGTGGAATCCTGAACAGCATCCAGAATCTTCAGAAGTGGGAAATTTCCATTTAAAAGGATGGGCAGACCAGCCTGGAGTGGCTAGAAGAACATAAGATAATTCTTGAAAGAAAGTCCAACAGGAAAAATACAAAACAATATAGGCAGATCGAGTGTTTACTACAAGAACAAATAAGTTGCTTGCCCAGAAGACATCAAGATAATTGGTCGGGTCCCTCAGAGCAAACCTCCTTCAAGACTATGACTCCATGGGAATACACACTGATTGGTGACCATATTTGTCACCGATAAGGGAAAATGTGGGCAAAACAGCAGCGAAGCTGCGAGCCAAGACATACAACATTCAATAGACTTCTGTGAACCTGGGTGGAGACCCGATTGGCCAGCAGTGTGGCAAGACCTGGGGACTCTTGAGCCCAGAGTCAGTGACATAGCCACAGAGAACTAGAGTGGAGAGTGAAGCATCCAGCTGATAAGAAGAGAGGGCATATGCATAAGAACAGCCACACTTGCAGATAATACCCACTTGACCTGGCTTCAATGACTGGATGATCAGAGCTCAACTAGAAGAAGAACAAAGAGGGGAAAAAAAGAGTTAACTGATACAATTTAATGAACTTGACCTATACATATGGATGCAGTAGCTCAAAAGAGGGAATAAATCTTTACAGCCAGAATCATTCCCACCCCTTCCATACACAGTAGACAGGGATGGGCAACTTGGACATTGGTGACCCAAAATTGGGGGGGGGGGGGTACAAAGGCAAGAAGTGACTGGCTTACAAGCTTTCAAGAGGGAACCTAGATCCAGAGGGTGTGTAGGAACGTAGAATCTCCACTAGGTATTAACTAGTCTGTCCAGGCGCGGCTGATGAAAGAGATGAGGATAGGTCTCCGGTGATACAATAGTGAATAATTTTTATCAGGACTGCTTGTGAGGGTTGGAAATGTAAAGGTAGACATTTTGTAGCAAGGAGGGGAGTGATTAAGTGTAGCAAGAAGCAGTAACACCAGAGATGGAGGCATAGACGATGATGTGGAGAGATGGAGCAGCTGGGGACTGTAGCCCCAGAGAGGGAGAGGGGCTCTGAGCTGAAGACTGTGGGTCAGGCTTGTAGGGTATACCGTTTGGTGGTTGATGATGCATGGAAGGGATTGTAACCATGGCAATGAAAGGATATGCGATAGGATGAATGTAAAACTATTGTTGTCCTATGTAAACTATCACAATAAAACGTTAAAACAAATGTATATACCTTTATTAATAAGTTATGTAGGATTATTTCTCCACACTTTCAGTTTTAGCTTTTGTTTCCCTACGAGTGGGCTAGTGATATCTTGTAAATAATTAAAAGTGAACTTAGTCTTATTTTTTAAATAATGAAATTCAAGTAGTGTCTTCTGGTAATGGCTTTAGTTTTGAGAAGAGATAAATCCTGCAACTGATGCTGGCTTTGTAGTCTTATTATTATTCTTAAATAGATAATATTTATCAAAACAGATGAATTTTTAAGTGATATAGGAAATCTATGTCACTTAAAAATAAAATAATATGTACAATTAGGGAGATGCTGACATATGTTGATAAATAAAAATTTCAGGATACCTATATATCCCTCATTTAGCTGTTGAAGCAATAAATGACTAATGCTAATGAAGTCTGGTGACACTGTAGGATAAACACTGGATTGCCACAAAGTTGGCAGTTCAAACCCACCAGTTTGTCCGTGGGAGAAAGATGAGGCTTTCTCTTTCCACAATGAGACATAACTCCTGGAACCCCTATAAAGGCCTGCTATGAGTTGAAATCAACTTGATAGCTATATTTATTTGTGTATTCATTTATTTTTACCATAAGACAAGGAATCCTGGTGGTGAGTGTTGTAAGTATTTGGCTGCTAACTGAAAGGTCAGCTGTTTCAACCTGCTAGCTGTTTCCCTGGAGAAGATGTAGCAGTCTGCTTTCTTAAAAGAGTACAGCCTTGGATACCCTATCAGGCAGCTTGTTCTGTCTTGTCGTGCCACTATGTGTTGGACTCAACAACAACAGGTTTGGTAACGCATGTAACCTTAAAAAAGTTTGAGTCCATCATGCATTTCATACATCTGTGTACCACAAAAGCATATGTCGCAGCACTTTGCACAGAAAGTATCTGAGCTTTTCTAGTCACCATAGGTTCTTCTTTATCTTCTGCTATAGGTTCTGCTGGAGTCCTGTTGTGGAGCTGTAGGATAAGCATTGGACTGCCATCCACAAGATCGGTGGTTCAAACCCACCAGCCACTTCTTGGAAACCCTGTACTGAGTTGCTGTGAGTCAGCACTGACTCAACAACACTTGATAACAACAATAGGCTCTGTTGGTAGAAACCAACTCTGTTAAAAATGTGCTGAAATTCTGGTGTGGTGCTGTGGATCAGCACTGAACGCTGAACCACAAGGTTAGCAGTTGAAACCCACCAGCTGCTCCTCGGAAACTCTATGAGTAGGAATCAACTCTACAGCACTTAACGACAAAAACAACTACATATATCGTGGTGGTAGTTTGTGCTACAGAGTTGGTTCCAACTCATAGTGACCCTGTATAGGGTTTCCAAGGCTGTAAATTTTTACAGGAGTAGAAAGCCTCATCTTTCTCCCATGAAGCTACTGATAGATATGAACTAGTGACCTTGCGGTTAGTAGCCCAGCTCGTAATCTACTACACTTCTTGGTATATATGCTTCCTGACAAACACTTTGTTAGAATGGCAGTTCTCTCTCCAGTACAGCCGTCCGTGTTCTGTTTTCCTAGGCGTGTTGTTGTGAAGTGCTATCAGGTCGATTTCGACTCATAACAACTCTGTACAGGGTTTCTGAGGAGCATCTGGTAGGTTTGAACTGCCTATCTTGTGGTTCCCAGTCCATTGCTTATCCTACAGCGCCACACCAGCCTTCTCTATTTCTAGAATTAAGACCTGGTATGGTACTGTAGACCTACAAGGTTGGCAGTTCAAACTCAACCAGCCACTCCTTGGAAGCCCTACAGGGTGTCTGTGAGTTAGAACTGACTGGATGGAACGTAACAGCACCAGATTTAGAAAATAGACACAGAACTGGTTATAACGTGAAATGTAGCATGCAATTTTTAAAGTTTATGTTGTTGTTGTTATGTGCTGTGGAGTCGGTTCCGACTCATAGCGACCCTGCATAGGGTTTCCAAGGCTGTTAATCTTTACAGGAGCAGAACACTTCATCTTTCTCCTGCAGAGCAGCTGGTAGTTTCGAACTGCTGTCCTTGAGGTTCACAGCCCGATTCGTAACCACTACGCTATCATAAATACTTTTACATTTTTTTCTCTCTAGGTAGCATGTTAAAACATTTGTGTATTTTCTTTATATAGACATGCAACCCTCCCAGACTTGTAGAGAATCTGTTATTGTGCAGTACAGTGGAAAGGATTATGTGATGTAATACTCAAGTAATCGAATGCAGGACTTTCGCTATTAAAATAATAATAATAATGTGTTTCCCAGATGTCTATGACCTTTTGAAATTGTTTTTCCCTCCACTTAATTTTAAGGCCTCTTAAATGGACTTGAGTGAATCATAGAAATCAATGACGTAGAATGCTTGATTTGAAGAAAACGTCTCTCTCCATGATAATATAACACATAATTTATAGAAACTCAGTTCCCAAAAGGTCAGATGATGCAGTTGGGAAATGGCATGTCAATCAAAATAGTATGCTAATAAAGAGTTATAAGGAGTATAGTTTCCAGGGAATTGCAGAACAGTAATATCTGTGTCAACACAAGCTATGATGAACATAATTTTAGTGTCGCTTTGATTCAGAAGGTTATGAATGTGTAAGCATGCTGGTTCAAAGTACTTCACTTACTATTTCAGTGTTTTGTGAAGTATTTTTCTTAATACTTCCTCATATTATGTACTGAGTATTCGATGTTCTGTGCACACTTCTCGCGGCACTCTCCATGCTCTCTTAGTGCTCATAGCTCAGTTTACTGGACTTGCCAACAGTCTGATGTGCTTAAGGAAACAAAATACCAATTGATTGTGATCTGTTTCTTTCAGGTAAGTCACCACCATATAAGTGGATTTTATCTGATTCTGTAGATCAGATTGCTTTATTCTGGATTTCATGGTAACAATACAGCAAGTATGTATAATGTTTCATTTCTGCAAGTAGTCATGATTGCTGAAGAAGAAATTCTGAAGAGAGAAATCATTTTATTTTGGTACCTTTTATGGAAATTTGAATTTTGCTTTTCATTTTTGATAACTTTCTGCTAAAGGTATGAACAAGTAAAGACCTTACCTCATTAAGCAAGTACACATGAATAAGAATGCCTAGAAGAGGATTGATTCTTCAAACCCGGACCCACTGGCTGCTGTTGGGCCTGGCTTTACTCTGCAGTTTGGTATTATTTATGTACCTTCTGGAATGTGCCCCCCAGACTGATGGAAATGCATCTCTTCCAGGTGTCATTGGGGAGAATTATGGTAAAGAGTATTATCAAGCCCTCCTACAGGAACAAGAAGAACATTATCAAACCAGGGCAACCAGTCTGAAACGCCAGATTGCCCAGTTGAAACAAGAATTACAAGAAATGAGTGAGAGGATGAGATCATTGCAAGAGAGAAAGATTGGAGGAGTTAATGGCATAGGCTATCAAGGCAACAAGGAGCAAGCACCTAGTGATCTTTTAGAGTTTCTTCATTCCCAAATTGACAAAGCTGAAGTTAACATAGGAGCCAAGATACCAAGTGAATATGGGGTCATTCCCTTTGAAAGTTTCACCTTAATGAAAGTATTCCAGTTGGAAATGGGTCTCACTCGCCATCCTGAGGAAAAGCCAGTTAGAAAAGATAAGCGCGATGAATTGGTAGAAGTTATTGAAGCTGGGTTGGAGGTCATTAATAATCCTGATGAAGATGATGAACAGGAAGATGAGGATAGTCCCCTTGGAGAGAAGCTGATATTTAATGAAAATGACTTCATTGAAGGTAATGTGAAAAATGTACTGGTTTAATTTATGTTATTAGGAAAATATGCTAGTGTTGTATATGGTAATATATCAGTGCTTGTCCACAATATTGGAGTCCTGATATGGCACAAGAGGATAATCACTGGACTTTAGTAAGGTCGATTTGAACTGCAAGGTTGGCAGCTCAAAGTCGCCAGTAGGATCGCTGTGAGTTGGAACTGACTCTAAAGCACTTAACAGCAACAACAAGATCCACAATATTAAAATGTTAATGCTTTTACCTACTTCATTCCATCACAAATTCAAAGTGTTCTTGAATTCACCAGACTCTCCATGGCAGAAAGTTGTGGCAGTCTGCTTCCATTAAGATTTTCAGAAACCATATGGGGCAGTTCAGCTCTGTCAGTGGGATTAACCTTGTGCCAATGACTTTGCTTTTTACTTTGCTTTGGAAAACATTTCAGTGAGATCATAGGCTAAGCACTGGACTGAAAGGTCAGTTTGAACTGCAGTGTCAGCAGTTCAAACCCACCAGCCACTTCTCAGTCCAGTGCATTATCCTGCAGTGCCACACCAGGGAAATATAATGTATCTAGAATTATGTTGTTGTTAAGGGCTGTCGAGTCTGTTCCAACTCAAAGTGACCCTCAGTAGGGTTTCTGAGGCTTTAAATCTTTGCAGGAGCAGAAACCCTTATCTGTTTCTGATGGAGCAGCTGGTGGGCTCGAACCGCTGACCTTGTGGTTTGCAGTGCAGTATTTATCAAACGGAGCCATTCTGCTTAGATTTTTTTCCTTGATGGCACAGTGATTAAGCACTTGACTTTTAATTAAAAAGTTAAAAAAGCTTTTTTAACTGAAAAGCTACTCCATGTTTCCATAAAGATGTACAGCCTTGGAAACCCCATGAGGCAATTCTACCTTGTCCTATAGGGTCATTATGAGGTGAGCCCACCAGCTGTTCCTCAGGAGGAAAATGAGGCTTTCTGCCCCTGCACAGATTTACAGCCTCGGAAACCCTGTACAGGGTCGCTATTAAGTAGGAACTGACTCACTAGCACATAACAACAGTAACAACAACAACCCATTTCTATTTTATCACCCCCTGCTAGATATTCAATTGCAGACTTAACCATTTTGTACTTTTTTTTTCTAAAAAGTTCTCTTTGCCTGATTCTGTATAAAAGATACCACGTTTAGTCTCCTTGAATATAATTTGCTGTACCATAATATACTCGGGCCTTTGGAGGCCGTCAGGAAGGGCACTGTGTTTTTGTTGGAATTTCAGCTGTCTTCCTTTTTTTTTTCTGCTTTCACATACTGTCATTATTGACTGGTGGTTTCTTTTCAAACTCTTCTAATTTTGCTGCTTTCTGCAGGCTCAGCTTTTTGTCTCTATAGATCATGGCAAGATTGAAAGCTGTCCAGGAAATAAGATAGCTAATTCATATGTATAAAATTTTCCTCATGTTGTTATTGTTGTTAAGTGCCGTCAAGTCAGTTCTGACTCATAGTGACCCTGTATAGGGTTTCCAGGGAGCAGCTGGTGAGTCTGAACTGCCAATCTTGTGGTTCAAACCGACCTTGCGGTCCAGTGCTTATCCTACAGTGCCACACCAGGACTCCTAAAAAGAAAAGACGCTGCTACATTTATGTCTGCAGCTTCTGCTTATAACTCTTCTTAGAGTCTCTGCATATTTTCACCTTTAATTTTCCTATATTCTGCCCCTCTGCTCTTCAGTAATTACTGACAGCCGCCATATCTTTCAGACTTCAGCCTAGATGCCACTTCCTCTAACAAGTCATCTGTAACGTTGCAAGTCTCAGGTAGCAGTGCTTTCTGGGTGCTCTTGTAATCTGCTGTTCTTTATTTCCCCTGTTCATGCTGTAGTTGTGTTTGTTGTCCATTTACTGATTCAGTTCCTGCTAGACTGTAAGATTCAGGAGGGCATCCTGATACGGGTTTTCAACATTTCCTTCCAAATATTAAGTAGGAGTAGTCATGCATCTGAACAGCTCAGGTAGCATAGTGGTTATGAGCCAAGCTGCTAATCAAAAGGTCAGTGGTTCGAAACTACCAGTCATTCTGTGGGAGAAAGATGAGGCTTTCTGCTCCCGTGAAGATTTACAGCCTTGGAAACCCTATACAGGGTCACTGTGAGTCAGAATCGACTCCCCGGCACACTACCACCACCAATCATGCATCTATAGGTCTAACTTTCTTTCCCTGAGGGCCACACTTTAAAATCGAAGTGTCCAGTAGACTCTGTACTTTTTCTCTGAGAGTCTTCTCAGATCACCAGGTTAAAGGTATACTAATTATGTTGTTGTTGCTAAGTGCCATTAAGTTGATTCCAACTTACAGTGACCATGTGTAGGGTTTCCGAGCAGCGTCTGGAAGATTTGAACCACTGGCTGTGTGGTCACCAGTACAATGCTCGGCCTTTCAGCGCCATACCATACTAATTACATCTCTATCTCTATCTCTATCTATTGTTGTTAATAAGTGCTGTCCAGTCGGTTCCGACTCACAGCAACCCTGTCCATGGTTTCTGAGACTCTAAATTTTTACAGGAGCAGGAAGTTTCATCTTTTTCCTGCAGAGAGGCTGGTGGGTTCGAATCGCTGACTTTGTGTTTTGCAGTCTAGTGCTTATTGTATAGAACTACCTCTATATATCTCTGTATCAGTGTATTGTGACTATTTTTGTCTGTTTCATTTGGCTGATTCATCTTCAAAACCAGGACTATATCTATATCTGACATGAAGACACTCAATTTGTTTTAGTTGAAGTAAGTAGTAAACATTTTGACTCCTGAGCATAGAATCTAATATTGCTAGAAGTAAATTCTTTAAATTTCTGTGATGATAGTTTTATTATGAAAAAAATCAGATGTGAAAAGGAACAATTGTTATTTGGAGCATTATTTTATGGATTAAATAATAATAGAGCAAAGCGGTGAAATATTTTTTTCTTTTAAAGAAATAGTTGTACAATGTACAGACTACTTTGGTGATAATATCTATTTTTATGAACAGTTAAATAATCCTACAGATATGGCTTAATACTTTGGCTCAATAAAATCCATATTCCCATTGAATTTATTCATTTTAACAGGGAGGCACCTTTGTTCCTACTTTTGTCTTCAGGTTACTGTCGCACCGAGAGGGATAAGGGCACACAGTATGAGCTCTTTTTTAAGAAAGCAGACCTGATGGCACACAGACATGTGACCCTCTTCCGCCCTTTTGGACCTCTCATGAAAGTGAAGAGTGAGGTGATCGACATTACTAGCTCTGTCATTAACATCATCGTGCCACTTGCTGAAAGAACAGAAGCATTTGCACAGTTTATGCAGAACTTCAGGTAACTCTTAGGGCTTAATGATTTGACAGTCTTGCCAAAAATCACATTTCATGTAGACTTACTTAATTTATCCCTACTGAGTACCTAGAATTACAGAATTATATTAAAGGAACATCTGTATTTTATTTTTGATACTCTATTTTATCTTAAACATGTATTGCTTTACTGACATTTTGAACTAATAAGTAAATTGAAGGTGACAACTGTTAAAAATTAAATTTGATGACCTTTATAATTATGTGTGAATTCATTTTAGAACAAACAAAATTTTTTTTAATTAGCTTTATTGAAGTTTAATTTAAACAATAAAATTCACATACTTTTAAGTCTGTAGGTCCCATGACTTTTGGCATACATATACATTTATGTAATCACCATCCCAGTCAATATGTAGCTAGACCATTACTATCTCTCCATAAAATTCTCGATAGAAAAAGTTGGGTTTTAAAATTCAAATAATTTTTTGTTGGTGGTGTTTGTTAAATGCCATCGAGTTGTTTTCAACTCATAGTAACTCTGTATGGGATTTCTAAGGAGTGGCTTGTGGGTTTGAACTGCTGGCCTTGTGGTTAGCAGTCCAGTGCTTATCCTACTGCATCATACCAGGACTCAAATAAATTTTAGAAATAGAAATATTTATTCACAATTATGGAAAAATTATTCCATCTTTGGAAAGCAAGGATTTTTTTTTCTTTTTTTAGTCACTAAATTTGGATAGTTTAAAACAGGGATATGTTAAATAATTAGTAACTATTGCTATAACTATATGAGAAAGTACTGCTTTTTTGTTTTAATTTAGAAATTGCCATATTTTAAATATTTTTACATTATGTAAAGGCAGGTGCGATAAAACTTGATTTTTCTATAAATACTTTTGAAGTTATCTTTTATATTCAGAATAAGTATTCAAATACAATATGTTAATTTTAATGCTTTGTAATCTTAATCTTTATTCTTATATTGAAATTGTTGGATTTAAAAGATAGTCTGTTTTTTAGCAAAATAGTAAAAAGTCATGCTTCCAAATGAGTTTACCTATTTGTAATGGCTTGTTGAGACCCGGTTTTCTAAAGCCTTTTTTGATTGCCTTTCTTGGAATTATCTTCAGTGGTTATGTTATTCTTAATACTAAGTAATCTCTGTCGTGGCAGATCTTTGTTCTTTGATGATACGTATACTTTCCAGAATTAGACAGTGTTAGGACAAAATACAAGTCAGGCTGCTAACCTCAAGGGCAGCAGTTCGAAACTACCAGCCGTTCCGTGGGAGAAAGATGAGGCTTTCTGCTCCCATAAAGATTTACAGCCTCAGAAACCCTGTACAGGGTTGCCATGAGTTGGAACTGACTCCACGGCATACTGCCACCACCAGGACAAAATAACGCTTGGTTGAAAACCTGAGTGTTTATTTATTTGGTTCAGAACAGACTGGATTTATTCCTTTGAATAGCTTATAATTTGCTTCTAAAGGTAATACCAAAGCCAAAGTTCCAAAAAATGTTTTGAAACATGACAATATTGTTGGAGTGCTGTTATGACACTTCAAGATCACACTCATGATATATATGTATTTGTTGTAATGCCTTTAACAACTCAGCAGTATTGCTGTTTTTTTATTTACTCAAAGCTTTGTGTGATGGTTTTCTATGGTCTAGCACTGTAGGATAAGCATTGGACTGCTGAATGAAAGGCCAGGGGTTCAAACCCAGCAGCCACACCTTGGAACCCTTAGACAGGGTCACTATGAGTCGGAACTGACTTGACAGCATTTAGCAACAACAACGTGTTAGTTGTTTTCTTATTACTGCTTCATGTTATAGCTTGCTTTCTGAATAAGTAGTGCCTCGTGTATTTTCTTAAATGAACTTTATATTCTTCAATTCTGTTAGGGATGTATGTATTCATCAGGACAAGAGGATTCACCTCACCGTGGTGTATTTTGGTAAAGAAGGCCTGTCTAAAGTCAAGTCTATCCTAGAATCTGTCACAAGGTTGGTGAGCCATGTCCACATTAAAGTCCTTGACATATGACAGATGAATGAGAATATCTGTACCTTGTGAATTAATAATTTTGAATAGCTGCTATTTAAAAGTTGACTGAGCATGTGTGTGTGGTGATCATAAATTCCTGATTTAACATGCACACTTAAATAACTCATCTTCCTTTTTTAACTCTGCAGATAGTCTGGCGGCATGATCTGGGCACTCTCACTGTATAACCCCGCCCCCCTTTTCCCTTTTTACATGCTTTCCTCCATAGTTTATTTTTTTGGATTAATTCTTTCCCTTTTTTTAAATGTAGGAAATTTAGTATCATATTCTAAATCTGTCTCTTACTTGCAAGTTTTCATTTTTCCATTTCCTCAAGAAAGTGTTGTTTAAGGTCTCCCATATCTTTAAGAACCCCCCACACTTGACTCTGTAGTACCCAGTAGTACTGTTCTGTTTCCATCCTTTAGCAGCTAAACGTCACAAGATAGTAGTTCAATAATCAATTTGTATAGTACCTGACATGTAGTAGGTACTCAGATGTTTAAATGAATGAACAAATTACAAATTTTTAATTTTTAATAATTCTGTAGTTTAATATTTAATAATTCCAATGTTTAATAATTCTGTAGTTTCATGGTCTTTTCCATCTCTAAATTGTGGGCCCAAAGCTATGATTTAGCTCACATTCAGCCTTTTCATCCTCTTTGATCTCATTTTTGCATTTGACACCTAAAGAGTACTTCCTCCTTGAAGCAGTCTATCTTTTGTAGTAAGCATTCTGCCTTATATCAGTACTGTGTAAATGTCATACTATTATAATGTAGCGCATAAACTTTTCAGATTACTCTAACTCCAAGTCTTTCTTTTTTCTTGAAACTTTTTATTTTGAATTGAGTGAAGATTTACAGAGAAGACCCATCAGTTTTACATGAACGAATCATATACTTTGTTTCATCTCATTTCCATTCCACTCTCCCTCCCATCCTTTCTCAACTTGGTCCTTAGGTAAATATTGCCTTTGGATCTTGAATAATTGGCCATTCTGTGGTGATCTACCTTACTTGTGTTGCCCCCCTATTTATCTGTCTGTTGCTTGGTTGTAAATTGGCCCATGAGAGTGAATTCCGTTTCAGATTTGAAGGGTGGTTGAGGACCAACGTCTCAGGTACCTCCGTCTCTCTCTGACCACTAAGCCTGATCATCTTTAATTATTTGTTTTGTTCCACATTTTCTCCTACTGTATTTGGGACCTTCTGATGTGATCCTGGTTTGACACTGCAGGATAATGTGCTGGGTTGCAACGTCAGTTTGAGCTGTAAGGTCAACAGTTCAAACCCACCAGCCGCTTCTTGAAAACCCTAGACAGGGTCTCTATGAGTTGGAACCGACTCAACAGCACTTAACAACAACAGCAACAACGTTATCCTCTTCAGAGCAGTTGGTAGTGGTAGCTGGACATCAGCTAGTTCTGGTCTCAGTTGTGGTGACTGGTGTTCAAATGTTCCATTGGTCCACTGGACTAGTTGATTTCAAGCATCTTTAAATTTTCATCATTCTTCTTCCTTCCACAAATGAAAAACCCACAAGTTGCACCTTAGATGGCTGCTGATGAACTTTTAAGATTCCAGTTGCTACTCAACAAAGTATGATGTAGAATATTGCCTTTGTGGACTATTTTATGCCCATTGACCTTAGTGTCCCCTGAGATTATGGTCCTGAGCCCTCAGACCTGGCAACTCATTGCCTTAAGATGTTTGATAATGTCTACATTTTCATTATTTTGTCCTGGCACATTCATAGTTGTGTTATCCTCTCTCAAATCCCTATAGATTTGTGGGTATGCTCCTCCTACTCTCCCTCTCTTACCTGTTCAGCTTATGTACCTGTCCATGAAACTCCCAAGTATTTCAATAGTTTCGATTCCTGTGTAGTTATTGTGTCCATTCCTTCACAGGCCATGTTTTCAGAAGCCGTTCTTGCATTATCCAATTCACATTTCTTGAGTTCTACCTATCCTAGGCATTGACAGGGAGGGAACTACCAGAGATTCAAACCGTATTCAAATGAGGATATGGAACAAGGGATATCATTGCTGATGTCAGGTGGATCTTGGCTGACAGATGTTTACCTGTGCTTTGTTAACTTTTCAAAGGCTTTCCACCGTGTGGATCATGACAATCTATGGATAGTGACATGACAATATGAAAAATGGGTGTTCCAGAACACTTAATTGTGCTCATGAGGAACTTGTACATAGACAAAGAGGCAGTTGTTTGACAAGATCAAGAGGACACTGAATGGTTTAAAATAGGAAAGGTGTACACCAGGGATTGTGTTCTTTCACCATACTTACTCCATCTGTATGAGAGCAAATAATCCCAAGCAGATGGATTATATGAAGAAAGTGACATCAGGATTGGAGGAAGACTCATTAACAACCTGCAGTTTGCAAATTGTACAACCTTGCTTGTGGAAAGTGAAGAGGATTTAAAATACTTACTGATGGTATGGGTTGCACCTCAATGTAAAGAAAACAAAAATCCTCACAGCTGGGCCAATACATAATATAATAAATACAGAAAAGATTGAAGTTGTCAAAGACTTTGTTTTGTTTGGATCCACTATCAACACTTAGGAAAGTAACAGTCAAAAAATCAAATGATATATTGCATTAGGCAAATCTGTAGTACATGACCTCTTTAAAGTGTTGAAGAGCAAAGATGTCAGTTTGAGGACTAAGGAGTATGTGACCCCAGCCCTCATATTTTCAGTAGTCTCTGGTAGCATAGTGGTTACAAATCAGGCTGCGAACCTCAAGGTCTGCAGTTCGAAACCACCAGCTGTTCTGCGGTAGAAAGATGAGGCTTTCTGCTCTCGTAAAGATTTACAGCCTCGGAAACCCTGTACAGGGTCGCTATAAGTCGGAACGGACTCCACAGGACATAACAAATAACATAAGCATGTGAAAGTTGAACAATGAATGTGGAAGATAATAGAATTGATACATTTGAGTTATGGTGTTGGAGCAGAATATTAAAAGTACCATGTACTGCCAGAAGAACAAACAAATCTGTTTTGGGAAAAGTACAGCCAGAATGCTCCTTAGAAGTCAGGATGGTGAGACTTTGTCTCTCATGCTCTGCAGGTATTATCAGGAGGGACTATTCCCTGGAGAAGGACATCATGCTTGGTAAAGTGGAGGGTCATTGAAAAAGAGGGACCTCTAACGAGATTGGTTGGAACAGTGACAACAACAGTGGCCTCAAGTATAACGATTGTGAAGATGCACAAGTCTGGGCTGTCTTTCATTCTGTTGTGCCATCAGAGAAGAAAGAGCTGTCTTCCACCTCCAGTTAAGAAAATCCCAGAGAAGGACTCTTTGCCCACTCTTAGGTCAATCACTGTGGCCTGGTAGGGTGACTATGACTTGCCTAGTCAGAGTCTAGCCCCTACCACTAGAAAATTACTGTGATTGGGATGGGTTGAGAGCGAGGCATATTCTGTGAATCAGTAGCTCTAATTGGTGCTCTGAATAATAGCAGGTGGGGTGTGTTTAGAAGAGGTGATCAGCAGTCTCCTAAATGAAGGAGAAAGATTTTTATCCTGTAAGAAGGGGTACTCAGAGTACTTGGTGTACATGCCAGGTAAAATTTAAGCCTTTACTCCAGTGTTTGAATCAGTTCACCTTGGTTCAGTCGTGACTGATACAATGACACAAGAACCTGAATAGGAAAAAATGTGGTTAAAGAAAATTGCTGGAAAGTTCATCTCTCTCTTAGAAAATACGGGCAGCATGGATGTTACATAGCAACCAAATCTCTTGACTGGCACCATGGGAGATAATGGTATCCAGCGTAAAGATGGTGCCTACTCTGTTGCGTTTAATGTGTGTTGTCTCATAGTCCCCGCAAGAATCTAGTACCACACATCAGGCTTGTAAAATGACTCACTAGGCCTCTCCACAGTCTCATTCCAGTGCTTAAACCCATAATTTTTCCTGTTCCTGTAAATGTGATGGATCACCCAAATAATTTAAAATTTAGGTCTGTTCAAACTTCACTTCATCAACTATGACTGAAGCAGTTCAAATCGCTTTGAAGCTCTGCGTTCTCACTTTACCCAGTGGAGGTGCAGGATATTCCCTTTGAACCGAAGGTTGGCAGTTCAAACTCACCAGCCTCTCTTCGGAAACCCTATACAGGCTTGTTTGAGTTGGAACGGACTCAAAGGCACTTAATAACAACAACAACTATTGTGAAACTGGGGTTGTTTTTTTTTAAATTCAGCTATACCTTGAGGTTCTCCCTTCCCTCCCCAGCATCTGATTCAGTGGATCTGAGATGAGCTTGAATGGGCTGCAGATTTGGAGGCCTCACTGTGACAACCATTGTCCCAACAGCAACACCGTTTTGCCTTTAGGATACTAATCAAATTCTTAAGCTTCTTGTGAAAGGTGCTTTCAGTGTGACCAAATTGTCTGGTCTTCATAGGATTTCCATCTTAGGGTCCCTCTTTCCAAACACTTTGCAATTTCTTTGTTCTCTAAGATGCTTTCTATTTTCTCTTTGCCTTTTAGAATGATTAGAAAATTGGAATGACCTTTATATTCACAAATGAATTCACCATTTTAACAAAAGCATTTGCTCAAGTTGTACTTCTAATATCTGACTACTGTAGACAAAACCTCTTTTCTCCAAACTGCTGTGCCTTCATTGATTTAACAAATATTTGTTGAACTCCTGTTGTATGAGGGAGTCTGTGTCCAAACTGATGAGCAAAACATAATCTTTGCTGTCATGGATTGCATTCTGTGTGTGTGTGTGCAGGTGGTGGGAGGATTTCAACAAATATGTAACATGTCTGTTGGTATAAAGGAAAGTAATGCTGAGTACAGGTTTAGAGAATAAAGGAGGCCCAGGCTGCTTCACATACCATAGTCAAGGAAGATCCTCTGATTAGGGGCTCTTTGAACAAAGACCCAGAGGACAAGAGAGAAGACTGTTCTTTTTCTGCATCGTTCATGCACTTGCGTTCTTTACTAACCAACAGGATGACAGATTTTCCCTTTAGATACTTCTGATTTCACCAGTACTTTTTTTTTCATGTGCTTATTAAAATTTTTTTGTATCTTCTTTGCTGAAATGTCTATTCATAATTTTTTTTTCCTTAAATGTTTTATTGTGAATTATGTGATAGTTTACACGGGAGAACATTAGTTTTACATTCATTCTACTGTATATC
>NW_006408874.1:1781776-1806298 GCF_000296735.1 Chrysochloris asiatica | reverse complement strand
TTCATTGCCATGGTTACAGTCCCCTCCCATGCATCATCAACCAACCAGGTGTTATACCCTGCAAGCCTGCCCCGGAGTTGTCAGCACACAGCCCTCTTCCTCTCTGGGTCTAGAGTCCCCAGCCGCTCCATCTCTCCACATCATCTTTTCTGCCTTCATTTCTGGCATCACTGTTTCTCTGGGTAGGATTCCACACTCCACTCTTCTCCCTTGATGGTCCCAGGGACCTCCGTTCCTAGACTGCAAAGTCAACCACTCCCTTTTGCTACAAAACATCTACCTTTACATTTCCAAGCCTCACAATCAGTCCTGATAACAATTATTCACTGTTGTACCACAAGAGTGCTATCCACATCTCCTTTCATCAGTCCCGCCCAGACAGATTGGATACTACTCAGTGACGTCATGCCACCATCGACAAAAACGGACCGAGAATAATAGCACTAGTATGTTACCTGACAGTTGAGCCTTTCTTTAGTGACTCTCTGTTCCTGGTGATGACTATGCATGTGATGCTGGTGGTCGCCTGCCCCTGTGGTGAATGTGAAGCCAGCATAATAGAAATATTTGAAGTGTAGGACATGCTTTGTAAACTGTATTGAAGGAAAATTGTTGTTAAAATTAAAGGGGGACTTTTCATTTGTTCTATGTGCTTGCCTTGTAGTGAATCTAATTTTCACAATTATACCATGGTGTCCTTGAATGAAGAGTTTAATCGTGGAAGAGGACTAAATGTGGGTGCCCGAGCTTGGGACAAGGGCGAGGTCTTGATGTTTTTCTGTGATGTTGATATATATTTCTCAGCCGAATTCCTTAACAGCTGCCGATTAAATGCTGAGCCAGGTGCGTAAAATACTGATAGATGAGTTGAGTTTAGAATTTAAAACACTGTTACTATAGCCTACATTTTGAGTCAAATTGATGTGAGGAAAAAGAAGGTGTAATTAAAGTCTAGTATTTTTGTTTTGTTTTATTTTGTGTGTGGGTTTGTTTTTTTAAATTATTTTATGTTATTACATTATATTAGGTGTAATTTAACTCTAATACTATGCAGCAGTGGGAGAAAGATGAGGCTTTGTGCTCCCATAAAGATTTATAACCCTATGCAGGGTCTCTATGAGTCGACACTGACTCCACAGCATATAACTGCCAACCACCACCACTACGTAGAAAATTGAAAACTTGCCACTCTGAAGTTCACAATTCTTCTCTTGGGACTAAATTCTATTGGGCAAATAAATGAAAAGGAATAAAAAGTCTGAAAATTGACAAGGAGGGAGATTCATCAGAAAAAACAAAAAGAGCTGACCAGATTGTTTCGAAATGTGTTCAGGTCAGAAGTGTCCAACTTCTGACTAAAGTTATACAGATACATATGCAAGAATCTAGATACTTGTAGTGCTTGAACTCAGGAAATACACTTTCTGTAGTGATTTATTATACTTTTATGCTTTATGTTTTTTAATGTCTGAGCAAATGGTATCTTTGTAAATTAAATTTGATATTAACTGTATAAAGGAAGGTTTCTATAATAAAGAATTTTATAACGGTTTGTTTTAAAATGTAAACTATTCATGTCATTTAGAGTATTGCTTTCTTGTTAGTTTAGTTGGAGATAGTTGTCAATAACTCTGAGACTCAACTGACATGCCTCAGGAATTCCAAATCCTCTACAGGGTCATTATCAGTCAGAAATAACTCTACATACAGCACTTGACAACAATGACAGTAGGTGAGAGTCCTGGTGTGACACTCTAGGATAAGCACTGCGATGCTAACCACAAGTTCATCAGTTCAAGCCCACCAGCCACTCCTTAAAAACCCTATCTATACATGGTTGTTATGGGCACTTAGCAATAACAACAAGCGAGTTAATGATGATTTAACCTTATTTTTATTAACTATAGAGAGCCTAGAATTCAGAATGTGGAAGTTGAAACAGACAAATATTTGCTCAGTGTAAAATAAATTTTATAATATCCAGAAATAAAACAGGTTTGCCTATAAGACATTGAGCGCCCTGGCCTTAAGTGGGTTTTAAGGAAGGTGGGATGAGCAACCACTGGGATTTTAGAAAAATAGTACTGTGTTACCTGTTGTTGTTGTTGTCAGGTGCCATCGAGTCGGAACCGACTCATAGCGACCCCATGCACAGCAGAACGAAACAATGTCCGATCCTGGGCCAACCTCACTACCGCTGCCACACCCGAGTCCATCAATGATGCCACCTGGCTGATCCATCTCGTTGGGGGTCTTCCTCTTTTTCTCTGACCCTCCACCCTACCCAGCATGACATCCTTCTCCAGCGATTGTTTCCTCCGGACAATATGTCCAAAGTAGGAGAGACGAAGTTTAGCCATCCTGTTACCTACACAGTGCTTTTCGGTGTATCGAATGTTTTCTATGACCAGTTTTGATTGGGGCCAGTCATACAAAGAACTTCTCTGCTAGGTGGTAGATTTGTTGTTGTTAAGTGCTGTTCAGTCAGTTCTGACCCATAGTGACCTTGTATAGAGTTTCCAAGGAACGACTGGTGAGCTTGAACTGCTGATCTTGCAGTTCAAACTGACTTTGCAGTCCAGCGTATTACTCACAGTACCACACTAGGACTCCGAGTGGTAGGTGGTGGTAGTGCTGGTAGACTTTCCAGCTAATTAAACTTTCCAGCCGCTTAGTGCTGTCACTGAATGCTAGCAATAGATGTTTTAATCTGCAGGAGATGTTTTTAACCCTCACTTTCTCATATTCCCAACCTTTTCAGATCTTGGTTCAAATCTGTCTATACTTCTGTTGTTTAATTATTCACTCACTACATAGCTAGCTATTCATTGCACTTAATTCTTTGGATTTGCTGTTTCTGGTACCTCGTTTGAGCCCCTAGTTTGGCTCTGTAGGATAAGCACCAGACTGCAAACTGCAGGTCAGGGCTTCAAAATCACCATCCATTCCTCAGTAACCCTATACAGGGTCACTGTGAGTCGGACTGACTTGATGGCACTGAACAACAACACTTAATTTTTAAGGTGTATTTAACAGAAGTTTCTGAATTTCCAGATAGGTGTCAGGGGTTAATTTTCATCAGTTACTTCTGATTAGATGAAATAAAGAGTAACAAAAGGCCCAATCTAGTGAATATCTGAGAGCATACCCTGGTGCATTTTCCTGTTAGTCCAGTCTTTCTTTTTCAAGGTTATAGATTTGTGGAGTGATAGATTACAAAGTCATCAGCATGCTCACTACAAACATGCTGCTCAGTAGCCAGAAGATTGATACAAACTCCCTTGTATAACATAAAACATCTGTTTTAATTTATAGGTAAAAAGGTGTTTTACCCTGTGGTGTTCAGTCTTTATAACCCTGCCATTGTTTATGCCAATCAGGATGAGCCACCACCTGTGGAACAGCAGCTGGTAAGACTTGTGCCTTGTCAATATGAAAAGTTGGAAAAGTTCCCTCCATATTCTTTTATGTTTGGTATGAAACCAAGTTTGGGTAAAACCTTAAAATTATTATTGAAGTATTTCCATAATCTTCTCTTCCCATAAAAGCTTTCATAGTTGGTGGTGATGGCTGTATACCATGGAGTCAGTTCTGACTCATAGTGACCCTGCATAGGGTTTCCAAGGCTATAAATCTTTCTCCCACGAAGCAGATGATAGATTTGATCTGCTGACCTTGAGATTCACAGCCCAACTTGTAACCCACTACAGTACTGTTTCAGAATTAGATTTCCTTCTGAAATCTAGCCCATAAAGAAAGACCTCATATTCTAGAATGTGTAACTTGCATAGTCATGTCTGCCTACTTATTTTTATTAATGTTAAAAATAAACTATTTTTTGAATAATTCTAAGAATAAATTTTAGATTTAATTTTAAAAGCCTTACTAATGAGAAATTAGACCTCGTCTAATAAAAGGAATAAAATACAGTGGGGAATTACTCAGGAAAACATGAAATCACAATTCACATATCAAAACTTGTATTATTGCCAAAGCTGTACCTACATAGAAGTCCTGGTGTGGTGTTGTGAATTAATGCTCTGAACTGTGAGGTCAGTCTGAACTTCAAGCTTACCAGCTGCTCCTTGGAAACCCTGTACAAAGTCGTTATGAGTCAGAACTGACTTGACGGAACTTAGCAACAACAACAATATACCTCATAAGTTTCAGAGTATTTTCTAAAAGAAACTTTAAAAATAATAATTTATATTAAAATGTTGCAAAAATAGTACAGAGAATTTCTGTATTTCATTGTTTCCCCCAAATGTTAACCTCTTACATAATCATTATATATTTGTCAAAATTAAGAAATTGACCTTGGTGTATTAATATTAAGATGTCTTGGTGATGCAGTGGTTAAGCACTTGCCTGTGAACCAAAAGGCTGGTGGTTCAAACCCACCAGCCCCTCTGTGAAAGAAAGATAAGACAGTTTGCTTTTGTCAAGATTACAGCCTTCGAAACCCTGTGGTACACTTCTGTCCTGTCCTATAGGCTTAGTATGAGTAGGAATCAACTTGAAGGCAATGGATTTTGGAATGGCAGAGTGGTGAATCAGATTAACTGCTAACCAGAAGGTTAACAATTTGAGCCCACTAGCCGTTCCACAGGAGAAAAATGTTGCAGTCTTGGAAACTGAAAGGTACAGCTCTGCTTTGTCCTATCAGGTCTCTATGAGTCAGAATAAACTCAAAGGTAATGCTTTTATAATCCAAGAGGCTGGAGCATATGAAGAAGAAAATTGCATCGGTATTGAAGACTGATTAACAACCTTGCTTGCTGAAAGCAAAGAGTACTTAAAATACTTACCAAAGATGATCAAAGTCCACTGTCTTTTTAGTTTTTATTGTGAATTGAGTGATAGTTACATGGGAGAACATCAGTTTTATAATCATCCTATCATATTTCGTTTCATTGCAATGACTACAGTCTCCTCCATGCATCATCATTCAACAGTATTTGCTTCTCTTCCCTCTTGTTTTTGTTTTTCTTTTTTTGGATGTACACCAAAACACTCAGGAATATACAGTCATTCAAACAAATATAGGTTGTACTTTAATGTAAAGAAAAAAATCCTCACCACAAGACCAATAAATAACATCCACATAAATGGAGACAAGATTGAAGTTGTCAAAGACTTTATTTTGCTTGAATTCAGTATCAAATCTCATGGAAACAACAGTCAAGAAACCAAACAATGTATTACTTTAGGCAGATCTGCTGCAACAGACCTCTTTAAAAGTGATGAAGAGCAAAGATGCAGTTTGAAAACTAAGGTGCACCTGACTCAAGCCATGGTATTTTCTGTAACGTCATATGCATGTGGAAGTTGGAGAGTGAATAAGGCAGATTGTAGATGAACTGATTGATGTATTTCAGTTATGGTGTTGGAGAAGAATGTTAAAAGTACCATGGAATACTAGAAGAA
Source organism: Chrysochloris asiatica (assembly GCF_000296735.1). Lineage (NCBI taxonomy): Eukaryota > Metazoa > Chordata > Mammalia > Afrosoricida > Chrysochloridae > Chrysochloris > Chrysochloris asiatica. The sequence continues at coordinate 1,800,871 of NW_006408874.1, read as the reverse complement.
CAAACAAATTGTTGTTGGAAGAAGTACAGCCAGAATGCTTCTTAGAAACCAGGATGGCAAGACTTGTCTTTCACACTTAGAATATGTTGTCAAGAGATATCATACCAAGTGAAGGGAAAGCAAAAAAGAGGGGGACCCCCAGTGAGATGGATTGACATCGAAATGGATTGAAGTGTACCCATGATTGAGAGAATCATTTTGTTTTGTTGTTGAGTTGGAACCGACTTGACTGCACCTAACAGCAACATTAAGTACACTACATACTGTATTAGAATTTCACTTGCTTTCCCACTACTGTCCTTACTCTGTCCCAGGATCTAGGCCAAGGTGTGCTGTATTGCATTTAGCATAGTTTTAGCATCGTCTTTTGGTGTTAATGTGAATATAGAATGGAAATGAACCAAATTAATTAATATATTTTTAAGAATATCCAAGAAAAGCCGGAAGAAATAAATATAAAGGTAGAAATTAATGAAACAAAAATTGTAAGTTTATAACATTGATAAATTTAACAAAGTTATTCTTTATGAGTAAGCATTTTTTTCTTTTAAATCACAAAGTGGGCAGATTCAGAGTACCAAGAGATAACATTGGAAATTAGGTAGGATATAAGGCACAAAAAAATTGAATTTTAAATGACAGAATTTTGAAATTTTAAATTAATGGAAATGTTTGAGAATTTATAAAATACTGACATGAGATAAGAAGACTAGCACTAAAAAGAACAAGGCCATACAAAAATTACAGTAGTTATCAAAAAGTTTTCCCTGAGGAACCATAGATACAGAATTTTACCAAGTTTTCCCAAACTTTGAAGGAGTAGATAATTGTGTTTTAGTTGGTGGTGAGTGCTATCAAGTCAGTTTTGATCCATAGCAACCCCGGCTGGTGAGCATATCAAACCGACAGTGCAGATCAAACCAACTTTGCAGTCCAGCGAATTAACCCACCGTGCCACACCAGGACTCCATTAGTACCAAATGATCAACATATTTTATGAGACCAGCATTATCTTGTTAGAAACACCTGGCAAAGCATGGCTATACATACTCCTTTAACTTACCTGGAGTCAGTCCTACTTTGGGATAAAGATACAAAATAGCAGACCAAGCCCCTGAGTCTGTCTTACCTAATATCCAAATTCCTCGTCGAAATGAATTGTTGTTAAGTGTTAAGTGCCGTCAAGTTGTTTCTGACTCATAGCAACCTTTCATAGGGGCTCAGAGGAGCAGCTGGTGGGTTATAAACCTATGCGTTACCTTGCAGCGCTACACCAAAACTCAGAAATGAATTTTTCAGAAGAAAAAGCAACAATAGTGTTTTTTAAATGAGAGAAATATTGCTAGCAGATAAATAGTTTTAAGAAATTTTTCTAAGGTAAACACAACAAGAATTGATGGACAGATAGCATGGAAAAGAGAACAGTCTGGAACATGTTCAAATCACTGATAAAAATGGGACTGGTTTACATCTTCTGAATTCATAAGAAGATGGCAGGGAGTAAGAGGGTGTCATGGGGCCCATATGTATTTCTGGGTGTTAAACAGAAGATATCACAGGAACTGACTGCTAGGGTAAAACTGTGTGGGTGGAGGGTGGAAGGGTGGCGGGATGACACGAGCTAGAGAGGCAGGGCGGGTTCTTAGGAAATTATTGCTTTCCAGAATGGATGGATGGCCTCTGAACTCAGAAGCTGAGTCCTGATGGGCAGTTGTGTCCCTCTTCCACTGTTCCTGGAGTAAAGTCCTTATAATCAAAGCTTACAGAAATAGATTTTTTTAAATAATGATTTTTAAAATAAAAATGAGTAGCAGTTAACCAAGACTAACCAAACAGTTAAAGAAAGTTAAATCTTTGACAAAGGCATCAAGTTGTAATAAACAGAAAATTAGTACATGAGAATATGAGTATGTATAGAAAAAAACAGATAGAAAATACCTGGAAATTAGAGAAAACATTATATTTGTAAACCAGATATGTTGCTGAAGAAGAATCAGCATGTGAAATTGTGAAAATATAAAACTCAGTGAATTGGCTGAATAATAGAATAATGGTCACAGGTGCATGTAGAAATAGTTGAATCATGGAATATTTGTGGTTGTTTATTTACACTACAATAGAAAGAAAAAAAGGAAAAGGAAAATGTGTGCCTAATTTATCACTTCCAAGAAAACATATATTTCATATATCAGCTTCACCTTCATCTAGGTCATCAGTGCTATCTGGTTAATTCTGTTGGTTTTTTTTTTTTTTTTTTTTTCCAATCATTTTTCTCATTCTGCACAACAACTTTGCAGACCGTCACCATTCTCCTCAAATTGCCTCCTCTAAAGACAGTTTCTACGTATTCCATCTGGAAAGGTCCATTTATGTTGTTTGAAAACGTATTTTCAATGACTGTGTCATTGATCTTGCAAAATTAAATCATGAGATTTCCAGTATCATTTGTATCACCAAAGTCATATTTTCTAATTATTGATCTTTCCTGTTTCCAACTTTCTCATTCCAGTCACCAGTAGTACACAATGCATCTGGATTGCACGTTTGATCAGTTTCAGACTGAAGAAGTTGGTAGAATCTTCAAATTCATTTCATTGCCTTTAGTGGTTGGTGTATACATTTAAATAGCAGTGATATTGATGAGTCTTCCTTGTCGACATATGAATATGATCCTATGAAAGACAGAATTGTGCTTCAAGATCTTGGGATGTTCTTTTTGACAATGAATGTGATTTAATTCCCCATCAGTTTTTTGTTTCCAACATAGTAAACCATCTGGTTTCCTGATTCAAAACATCAATGCCAGTCCATTTCAGCTCACTAATGCCTAGGATATTGGTCTGTATCTGTTCCATTTCATTTTTAACAATTTCCAGTTTTCCTAGATTCATACTTAGTACATTCCATGTCTTGATTATTAATGGATGTTTACAGCTATTGCTTCTCATTTTGAGTTGTGCCACATCAGCAAATAAAGGTACTGAAAGTTTCACTGCATCCCCATCATTAAGATCAACTCTACTTTAAGGGGAGACATCTCTTCCCCGGTTGTTTTTGAGTGCCTTTCAGCCTGAGGGACTCATCTCCCAGCACTATATCTGACCATGTTCTGTTGTTATTCATAAGGTTTTCATGGCTAACCCATTCATAAGTGGTCTGCTTCTGCTACTTCCTAGTCTGTCTTAGTCTGGAAGCTCCACTGTAACCTGTCCATGATGAGCGATGATGGAGAACCTCAAGATCATCAGCCAAAACAAGGTCAGGGAGCTGACTGGGGATCAGACCATCAGTTGCTCATATGAAAATTCAGGCTGACAATGAAGAAAATGAAAACAAGTCTATGAGTACCAAAATACAACATTATGTATATCTCATCTGAATTTAGAGACCATTTCAAGAACAGTCTAATTTTGCATTAGACTCTAATGAAGAAGACCAGAGAGAGTGGAGTAACATCAAGAACATCATACATGAAGAAAGCAAAAGGTCATTAAAAAGACAGAAAAGGAAAGACCAAAGTGAATGTCAGAACAGACTCTGAAACTTGCTCTTGAGCACAGAGAAGCTAAAGCAACTAGAAGAAATGATAAAGTAAAAAAGTAAACAGAAATTTTCACAGGGCAGCTTGAGATGACAAGGTCAAGTCTAATGAAATGGCTAAAGACCTGGAGTTAGAAAATCCAAAAGAAAGAACATGCTCAACATTTCTCAAACTGACAAAACAAGAAAACATTCAATCCTCTGGTTGCAGTATTGAATAATTCTATGGGTAAAATATTGAATGATGCTGGAAACATCAAAATAAGATGGAAAAATACACAGTCACTGTACCAAAGAGAATTGTTCAGTGTTCAGTCATGTCTTATGATCAAGAACTGATTTTATTGAAAGAAAAAGTCTAAGCAGGACTGAAAACATTGGTGAAAAACAAGGTTCCAAGACTTGATGTAATACAAATTGGAATACCTCCACAAGTCAGTTCAACATTGGAGGCACTCAATCATCTATTTCAGGAAATATGGAAGATAGCTACCTGGCCATCCAATTGAAGGACATCATATTTGTAACCATTCCAAAGAAAGGTGACCCAACAAAATTCCAGAAATCATCTAACAGTGCCACTGCTGTCAAATGCAAGTAAATTTTTACTCAAAATAACCAGCATGTCATAGGCTCCAAGCAACTCCAGGAAGTATCTGCTGTCTCCTCTGCTGAAATATTTTGTCCTATGCCCCTTTTTATTTCTCCCACAAAACCTCACAACATCATAGGCCTGGAGTCATTGCAGTGAATCCTGCTCACAGAGCCAAATGCTTACACCAAGTGGGGACCATGTCATATTTCCTCTGACTCCACAAGAGGGAAAGAGGACCAAACTCAAAATCAGCCCAAGGCAGATTCCTATGAAGGAGAGTTCATACATGCCTCTAGCTTGTATCTGTGCCTTTAAAATTAGTCAAACTTGAGAACTAATTTAGAAAACTCATCCTTAAGATTTTTTTTCTCTAGCATGACATTATCTCAGTACCATAGGCCAGATTTTCTAAAGAAGCAAAACAATTGAAACATGTATATGTGTATTTATAAAGAGCAGTTTATTATCTTACAATTGTAGAATCTCAGGTCCCCAGGGGAAGTTAGCGAGTCCCTCCCACGTGACCATTATGTATAACTAACTATGCCTGTATTAGGTTTCATCATCAAGCACATCCCAAGCACGAAACCTCTGGAAATCTGGTCTAGTCAACTTGACACAAAAGCCTAACAGTTACATCTTGCTATTTTCTGAAACAACCTTTGACACTTTGTCTAACCCCAGCCATATGGGGTTATATGTCCTATACATGTGAAAGTTGGACAATGAATAAGGAAGACTGTTTAAGAATTCATGCATTTGAATTACTTTTTTTTGAGAAGAATATTGAAAGTACCGTCGTCTTTCTTGGAAGAAAAATAGCCAGATTCTCTTTTAGACAAACTTAACTTAAGGTACCTTTAGTTGAATGATGATGCACAGAGGTGATTGTAATCATTACAATGAAATGAATGTAAAACTGATGTTTTCCCATGTAAACTATCACTCATTTCACAATAAAAACATATGGAGGGGGGGAAAAATACTTTTGATACTACAGTACTAACATCCCTTACAAATAGTCCAAGCCACTTGGATAGTCCCTGAATTGTCTTACATCCAAACCCAAATTTAGAGCAAAATGTGCAGGTTTTGTTCCAATGTATTAAAAAATAGTACAAGAGACAAGGACTTCTAATATATGTGTCCTTCAAACTCATAAAGAACTGCTTATCGATACAGAAGGGGAATAAAGCTAATTCCTGGGTTTGCCACTCTGTAAACGGTGAATTTGTCTGTCCCTTTCACTCATCTCAAATCCCAATTGTTTGCAAAGTAGAATCTTAACATTGTTTAATATGGTTTATGAACTGGGCTGTTGCAAGGCAATTAATAAAGTGATGCAGGGGGCTTGGATAACAAGACAAATCCTTTTCCTTAAGCTGGAAATGTGGTAACTAATTCTGAAAGAACTGATGATTTAGAGATAAAAAACAAACCACTCCTGCAGGCCTGTCCCATCATTGTCAAGACCAGAGGGCTTGCAACCCAGTACAGTTCTACTTTCCTGGAATCTAGACCATCTCCCACTGTCCATGCAGCTCAGACTTGTACCAGTCCTCCTCATACAGACCCTTTGACTCACTGCCTGGTCACCTGGACTACAGACATGCTGGGCTCATTTGCTTGCTAACTTGAGTCTGACACCAAACTGTCAACTGCTTAAGAGCAGTGAGCAACTGTGCCAGTCTTCAGAAACTTTGCCCCGACTTCCGGTAAGGGTTTTCCTTCAGCCATTGCAGCTGAATCCGTCAGTTTCTTGCAGTTCACCACTTATATACAAGGGCTCAGAGCATCCATTCTGACACATGAGACCACAGAATGTTGCTCTTGCCTACAAGCATGAGTCACTACTTTCTTAAGATAAGGCAAAGGTTTTTAAATAAATCTCTTAAGAGATTTAAGATCATAAATGTAAAAGGTGGTTCTCATGTATGTATAAAGAGTAGTGATGGATTCTTTGGTGTATTCTGTCATTTGAGATCTTTTAAGACTTTAAATACTCTTCTTTTGATCCTAAAATATCTTAACTCATAATGTGTTTAGGTCAAGAAAAAAACAACAAATTTTCTTCACTTAAAAACAACAACAGCAACAACCAGAATGCTTCTTAGAATCAAGTATGGCGAGACTTTTTCTCACACTTTGGACTATAGTCAGGAGGGACCAATTCTTGGAGGACAGCATACTTTGAAAAGTATAGGGTCAGTAACAAAGGAGAAGACACAGTGGCAGTAACAATGGATTCAAATATAACAATTGTGAGGATTACACAATATGTTGCATGTTTCAGTCTGTTGTGCATATGGTTACTATGAGTAGGGACTGACTCGAGGGCAATTCCCAACAACAGACCATTCTGTTCCTTCTATTTTGTTATCTACAGGAATTTCCATACAGTGTCTTTCCTGCCATAGGTTACCTCAGATTCATTATGCCCAGAACTGAGCTCTTCCTTGCTCCTTGTTGTACTAGCACTTTCTCCTTGCTTCTAGATTTTGGGAATGAAATTTGGCTTTCATCCTTGAGTTATCTCTCTTACTCATCACCTCCCACCACCCCATTCCCATCAGTCGTTTGCTTACTGTTTCAATTTTGCAGCCTAAATCTTTTCCACATCTTTCTACATGGCTTTCTTTTTGTGTGTACATATCACCATAATCCATCTTCCCAAACCCAAATTTTAATTGTTGGCTCATTACTTACTGTGTCCCTGTGTCTCTTCTTTCCCCCTTCTAATATCTTCTCTATACCTCAGTCAGCATAATCTTCCAAATGAATCATCTGATCCCGTTTTTCCTCCAACTCTTCAAAGAATGTCCACTGTCATTGAGTTAAAGCCTACCCACATGAAAAGAAGCAGATGGATTACTGTGATGGGGTCTTGTCTGGTGGACAGATCTGGTATGAGATCTGTTTTGTTTTTACTGCCCAGGAACTAAGTCAAATATTATAACAACTGTGCAAAGACCTGGAGTTGGAAAACCAAAAGGGAAGAACATTTGTCAACCTGAGGGAAATGAAAGAAAAAAAAAAATTCAAGCCTTGACTTACAATATTGAAGGATTCAATGGCAAAATCTGTATACTAAGAAAATAATCTGAGAAACTGGATTATATGAAGAATAACGTGGTATCAGGGTTGGAGGAAAACTCATCAGCAACCTGTGATATGCAGATGATGCAACCTTGCTTTCTGAAAGCAAAGAGGACTTAAAATACTTACTGATGAAGATCAAAGACCATAGCCTTTGGTATGGATTGCACCTCTATGTAAAGAAAACAAAAATCCTTATCGCTGGACCAATAAAATTCTTATCAATGGAGAAAAGATTGAAGTTGTCAAAGACTTCATTTTGCTCAAATCAACCATCAACACTCATGAAAGCAGCAGCCAAGAAATCAAGTGATATATTGTATTAGGCAAATCTGCTGCACAAAACCTCTTTAAAGTGTTAAAGAGCAAAGTTGTCAGTTTGAAGACTAAGATGCACCTGACCCAAGACGTGGTATTTTCAATCACTTCATATGCGTGTGAAAGTTGGACAGTGAATAAGGAAGACCATAGAAGAATAATCGATGCATTTGAGTTACAGTGTTGGAGGAGAATATTAAAAGTACCATGGACTACCAAAAGATGAAACCAATCTGTTGGAAGAAGCACATCCTGAGTGCTCCTGAGAAGCCAGAATGTCCAGACTTTGTCTTGCAGACTTCGGACATATTGTCAGGAGGGACCAGTCCCTGGAGAAAGATATCATATTTGGTAAAGGGAGGGTCGGAGAAAAAGAGGAAGACCCCCATCGAGATGGATTGGTATAGTGGCAACAACACTGGGCTCAAACATGGCAGGGATTGTGATTGGTGCAGGACTGGGCAGTGTTTGGTTCTGTTGTCCATAGGGTCACTATGAGTCTGTACCTACTCAATGGCACCTAACAACAAGGAGCTAAGACTGGTATTTACTTTTTTTAATGGTTGATTAGTAAAGGATAAAAATTCATGACACATGGAAAATTATTTGAAATACAAATTTCAGTGTTTATAGAGAAATTATATTGTAACACAGCCACACTTATTTAATTATGCATTGTATTGACTGCGTTTATACTATGAAGACAGCACTGAATAGTTTTGTTAGAGGCTATAAGGTTTGCAAAGCCTAAAATACTAATACAGGAACATTAAAGAACCTTATCATACTTCCTTTGTGGGCACCTTTTACTTGTTACTGTGGTATTTAGTCCCTCTATCCTTGCCCACATGCTCTAGTCATTGCCGGGGCTCTGTGCAGGCTTCCTTTTGCTTGGAACCCTTTCCTGGTACCTCTTCACTTGGATGACTTCTGCTCATCTATCAGATCCTAACTCAGCCTTCATTTTATAGTAGAAGCTGTTTCAGAACCCTCCATATAGGTTAGGTGTGTCTCTTTTCCGTGCAGGAAAGACCTTTATTCCCCTACTTGTGTCTCTGTTTTAGTTTTCTCCTTACCCACTTCAGGCTGCCTGGTTGGTCATTATCTGCACGTACTAGACTACAAACCACAAGGCTGGCAGTTCAAACCCACTAGTTGCTCCTTGGAAACCTAATACAGGACTACTGTGACTCGAGACTGACTCCACAGCACATGACAACACAACAACAACAATGCAAATACACTAACCCCTTCATCTCTTATCCTTCCAGTATTCTTTCATAGAACCTTAGGTGCAGCTGTCAACCAGGTCTCAGAGCAGCAGAATGCGGAGGGTGCGAAACACGCAGCACCGCCACATTGCCTTCCTTTTAACTCTTATGACCATCGGCCTCATGGATTCTGGCATTGTCATCAAGTCGTGCACCTACTCTGTCCACTCTCCCTTTTTCCAGTCTGACTACAGTGGTCTTTCTTACACCCCCAACATCCTCACTCTTTTTAACGTATCACACTTTGAAGATACCTTCCTTGTTCTTATGTCATGAACCTGTCAGACTCCCTCCTGAATTGTAGCCTCAACCTTCTCTTTGTTTCAAGGACAGAAGCTGGGTATGTCATTTGGTAAGGCCAGACTGTTGTGGTTGTTAAGTTGGTTCCGACCCATAGTGACCCAGTATAGGGTTTCCCAGGAATGGGCTGGTGAGCTTGAACCGGCGACTTTGCGGTTCAAACCAACTTTGCAATCCAGCGCATTAACCCACAGTGCTACGCCTAACTCATCTTGCATAAACAAAGGCATTCCACAAACTAGCCTTCTTTCATTCTCCTAACATTTTGCTTCTTTTAGATCATCTTAATCAGTGTATAAGCATACTGTATTATGTACCTTTGAGAATTTTTGAAAGCTCTCTTTGGAGCCCTGACCCTTATTCTTTCTCTTCTGCCCCTTGTTCTTGCTCTCTGCTCAAGTCACACTCCAAAAATACTCCTGCTTTTTTTTGCCTGGAATGATCTCCTCCTCTTTGCCTAGCTGACTTCCTTATTTTCTCCGGGTTCCTGCTTCAATGTCACTTCCTCAGAGAGGCGCTTTGTGGCCATTATATTACAAACAGTCTTTCCCTCTGTCAGACTGTCCTCATCCTGCTTGATTTTTCTTCAAGGCGTGTGTCACTGTAAGGATACTTTCTTTCAGGAAGACCTGCATAAATTGGTCCCTACAAGGTGGAAGTTAAAGATATCCCAAAAGTCCAACTTTCCCAACATGTTGTACCACTCCATAATCCTTGCTATCCACCACCACTCCTCCCCTTCCTCAATCCCAGGGTTCTGAATTATGCCTCAATGGCTCACAGAACCCACAACTGTCAAAGAAGTGACTCACACAGTTGTGGAGGCTGCGAGTCTCAAGTCCCAATTCCATAGTTCAGAGGTCAGTCAGTCTGGAGGAGTCTCCTCACCCACGGAGGCTCAGGAGGAGTTGAAGAACCCAAATCGGCAGGTCAGATGGCAGGCTGTTGTTGATAAGTGAGGCTGTGGGACCTGGTGAACCACATTAGGTCCAGAGACTAGAGGGCAGACCTGATGAGCCAGGTGCAAGATCCAGAACAACAGAGCGAACTTTGCCAAAGCAGTCCAAGATACTGAACTCAGACCATGCCCTGAAGGAAAACTAAGGATGGTGACTTGAGTCACACCCCTAGTAAGATGGGGATATCCTTAATCCTTTGCTTGGTTGGTTATGTGCCGTGGAGTTGGTTCCAACTCATAGCGACCCTGTACAGGGTTTCTGAGGCTGTAAATGTTTACGGGAGCAGAAAGCCTCATCTTTCTCCGTGGAACAGCTGGTAGTTTCAAACTGCTGACCTTGCGGTTTGCAGCTCGATTTGTAACCACGACGCTACCAGAGCTCCTTATCATTAGTGCTTGGTTCTACCTTAATCCTTACTCCCATCTTAATCCTATCTCATTAAAAACTCATTGTCAAATGGGTCAGTAATCATAGGCATGTTGTTGTTGTTGTTAAGTGCAGTGGAGTTGATTCTGACTCATAGTGATCCAGTATAAGGTTTCCAAGGAGTGGTTGGTGAGTTTGAACCGCTGACCTTGTGGTTCAAACCGACCTTGTGGTCCAGTGCGTATCCTACAGCACCACACAGCAGGCATAATGGCTAAGTTTTACAATCCATCACAAAATGGAACAAAATGGTTAGAAGGGCCATAATAAATAATTAGCTGCCCTGCAGTCACCATCTGAAACACATATTTATATGCATGCTGTTTCTCACCAAAAGGAAGGTTCTATGAGGACAAGGACCTTGTCTGCTCTGCTCAGAGCTAGGTAGATTCCAGCTACTGGAACTATTTCTAACAGGTAAACAAATAAACATTTGTTGAATATATGAATAAATATTTTTTAGGCTTCAACTTTTTCTTGATTCTGTAACTTAATATAGGAGCTCTGATAGTGGTTATGAGTTGGGCTTCTAACCTTGAGGTCAGTAGTTTGAAACTACTAGCCATTTCATGGGAGAAAGATAAGGTTTTCTGTTCCCGTAAATATTTGCAGCCTTGGAAACTCTAGGCAGGGTCGCTGTGGATTGGAACCGACTCAACGGTACATAATCATTAACCACTATAACTACACTTGGAGTCCTGGTGTGGTGCCATAGGATAAGCACTTAACCTCAAGGTCAGTTTGAACAGCAAGGTTAGTGGTTCAAACTTACCAGCTGCTCCTCAGAAACCCTACATTAGGGTCGATATGAGTCAGAAGTGACTTGATAACAATTAACATAGCTTAATATCATCAAAGTCCTGATTTTTTTCTTCTTTTTGTCCACTTGAACTTTCATGTGACAGCTTCATTTTAAAACTGATTTTCTTTGTGCTAGCAGTGGGTTGCCAAACCCTGCAGTGGGTTGGCAAACTGTTTTTGTAAAAAGCCAGCTAGAAAATATTTTATGCTTTGCATGCCATGTCACAACTACTAAACTCACCTACGAGGATAAAAACAGTCATAGATAATCTGTAAACAAATGAGCGTTGTTGTGCTCCAGTAGAAATGTTGACAAAAGCAAGCTGCAGGCTGGATTTAGCCTGTGGGCCATAGTTTTCTGAGTCATGCCCTACTCCAGGAGTTCTGGTGTGCTGTGTGATAAGCACTGGAATGCTAACTGCAAATTGGTGGTTCAAACCCATCAGCCTCTCCTCAGAAACACTGTATGTGATCGCTTTGAGTCGGAACTGACTTGATGGCACACAACAGCTACAAAAGAGCAAGTGTCTTTCAAAGGAAAGAGGGTTTGTTTTTCAGAATTCTCAACAAAAAACTTTCCGTTTTTAGCTTATTGTCCTGAATTGGATCTAATGCCAGTTACTGAGCCATTTCCTACTGTTAGTGGGGTGAGACTACCTCATTGGTATAAAGTACTCATAGCCCACCTTGAAGCTAAGGTGAAAGAAAGGAGCCTTCTCTGAAGCTGTCTGGCTGCATGAGGCCAGGTAATTAACAGAAGGAAACTGTACACCACCAAGAAGAACTGTGGGGGAATGGATGGTGGGTAGGCACCCAAGAAAGTTCTATTCTGCCGAATTTAACCCAGTGCATTACTGTTAGTGTTTTTAAAATGGTTGTCCTCCCTAAAATGTAAGCTTCTGAGCCAGGCACCAAATTGATTTCATTAGTAACCTAATCGTATACCTTGTCCAGGGCTTGGAAAAGTAGCCAGAATCCTTTGCTTTTGGAAATTACTATCTTTTTGCTCCTTTCTTTTCTTTTAATGTTTTATTGTGAATTATATGATAGTTTACATGGGAGAACTTTAGTTTTACATTTTTTGCTTATTTCTTGTAAGGATTTAGTAACAAAAGCATGTGATCCTTTTCAGTCACAGAAATGATAGGGTGAAACACTATCAAAAATTATTTTGTTTCATTGTTGATTAAAATGTCTAGTTCTTGAGGAATTAAATTGAACTTTTATTTATTTTTTTTTTTAATTTGAGGTTCACAAAAAAGATTCTGGCTTTTGGAGAGATTTTGGCTTTGGAATGACTTGTCAGTATCGATCAGATTTCCTGACCATTGGTAAGTATACCTCACATCCACGGATAGGCTCTAACATGCATGATCAGATATCTTAATGTCGTTTTTTTTAAAAAGTTCTCAGATTTGAGTATTTTTCTATTAAATTATGAAAGCTTGAGGTTATTTGAAAAGAGAAGTCTAGAGGTATCAAAGATAATGAGTTTATAATTAATGTCTTTGAATTGCAAAAATGAGGTCATTAAGGAAAAATACATTTATTTGACTCTTTAAAGTCAGAAGCTCACTAATTTGTTTTTTGTTTGTTTGTTGCTTACCCTTTATTGTAGTCTGGGTAAAGGTTTACAGAAAATAGGACTTTTCCACTCAGCAATCATATTCATTTTGTTTCGGGCCATTTGTGACAATGCCCTCAATATAGCAACACTCTGGGTTGCCAGGTTCCAGTCCTCTTTTCTTGCCCCTTCCTGCCTTCTAACATTTGTTTGTGTCCATATGCTTCCCTTTTTTCTCAAATGGTTGATAGCATTGGGGAGTACATTCCTCCCTGATATTAAAGCTCACCAGCTACTCCTTGGAAACCCTAAACAGGGTTGCTATGGGTCAGAATTGACTCGATGGCACTTAGCAACAACAACATATGTATATGTATCAGGATTGGCAGAAGACTCATTAACAACCTGCAATATGCAGATGATAACAACCTTGCTTGCTGAAAGTGAAGAGAACTTAAAACATTTACTGATGAAGATCAAAGAGCACAGTTTTCATTGTGAATTATGTCTCAATGTAAAGAAAACAAAAATCCTCACCACTGGATCAATAAACAACATTCTTAACAATGGAGAAAAGATTGAAGTTTGGAAGGACTTCATTCTTCTTGGATCAACTATCAACACTCACGGAAGCAGCAGTCAAGAAATCAGATGACGTATTGCATTAGGCAAATCTGCTGTACAAGACCTTTTTAAAGTATTGAAGAGCAAAGATGTCAGCTTGAGAACTAAGGTGCGCTTGACCCAAGCCATGGTATTTTCAGTCACCTCATATGCATGTGAAAGCTGGATGGTGAATAAGGAAGACCGTAGAAGAATTGATGCTTTTGAGTTACGGTGTTGGAGGAGAATATTGAAAGTGCCAAGGGCTGCTAAAACAACCAATAGATTTGGAAGAAGTGCAGCTAGAGTGCTCCTTGGAGGCCAAGATAGCCAAACTTCGTCTCTCATACTTCAGACATATTGTCAGGAGGGACCAGTCGCTGGGGAAGGATACCATGTTTGATAAGGTGGAGGGTCAGAGAAAAAGAGGAAGACCCCAATGAGATGGATTGGCCAAGTGGCAGAATCGATGGACTCAAGCGTGGCAACGGTACTGAGGTTGACCCAGGATTGGGATTGGGCAGTGTTTCATTCTGCTGTGCATAAGGTCGCTATGGGCCGGTACCAACTGGTTGGCACCTAACAACAACGAATGTATGTATACATGGACTGTGGTGCTTTAGGATAAGAACTGAATTGCTAGCACAAGATGGACAATCCAAACCCACTAAGTGCCATTGAGTTAATTCTGCCTCATAGACTCATAGTGACCCTGTTTCCAAGTAGCATATGCTGGGTTTGAATCACACACTTTGTGGTTAGCGGTGGTGGTGGTTGTTATTATGTGTCTTGGAGTTAGTTCTGACTCAACTCTGCATAGGGTTTCTAAGGCCATAAATCTTTATGGGAACAGAAAGCCTCACTTTTCTCCTGAAAAATTGCTGGTAGTTTTGAACTGCTGACCTTGACGTTAGCAGCCTTACTCGTGGTTAGTAGTCCAGGGCTATTCTTTAACGTTGTTAGGTGCTGTCCAAGTGACTCTGACTCATAGCGACTTCATGTAGAACAACAAAATGCTGCCCGACCCTGCACTCTCCTCACAATCAGTTCTCTTGAGTACATTGTTGTAACCACTGTGTTAGTTCATCACACTGAGGTTCTTCGTCTTCATTTTTACTGACCCTCTGTTCTGCCAAGTATAGATGTCCTTCTTCAGGGACCGTTCTCAGTAACCTGTCCAAAGTATGTGAAACAAAGCCTTGCCATCCTTTCTTTTAAAGATCCTTATGATTATACGCCCTCCAAAACTGATTTGTTTGTTCTGGCAGTCCATGGTATATTTAGTGTTCTTTGCCTACACCATAATTCAAATGTATCCATTTTTTGTTGATCTACCTTTTTCATTGTCCAGCTTACTCATGCACATGAAGTCATTGAAAATAACATGTCTTGGTTGGGTCTAGAACATCTTAGTCCTCAAAGTGACATCTTTGCTTTTTAACACTTCAAAGTGCTACAGATTTGCCTGCTTCCATGAGTATTGATTGTTATACTAATTAACCTTAGTGTCCCCTAGGTCCAACGACTCATTCCTTTAAGGTGTTTGATTATGTCTAAGTTTTCATAACTTTGCCTCCTGTATGTTCCACCACATTTGTAGATATATTTGCAGCCAAGGATAGTACTCGGATATAAATATTCTCTGTCAAACATATATATATATATATATACACACAAACACATATATGTGGGTACGCTCCCTCCCACACCTACTCAGCTTGTGTTCAGGCATCTACTTGTAGATCACTGTTATTGTAGGATTGTTATTGCAGTATGTAACAGTATTTATCTTTTTGTTGTTAACTCTCGCTCTCCTTCCAGCGTTGTCCCCGCCACCCATCATTTTATGACAGTCTCCTCTTTATTCTATATTGCCTTCTCCCTCACACAAATAACATGTGCATTAATTTCTTTCCAAGTTTAAAAGAATCTGGTATATCTTGCAATCGTCTCCATTTTCAGGTTCTGCAACTACAGTATTCCCTCTTTTTACTTTGTAATGGTATCCTTTCCAAACTGATATTTCTGGTTCCCTATTTTCATTCTTGTAGGTTTTTGTTGTTTTTTTTAAACTTTGGATTCTTTTATATCTGTATTGTGAATGTGGTGGCTCCATATGTCAAGCACTAAATTGAGAACCCTAAGGTTCATGGTTTGAGCCTGCCAGTTGCTTCACAGAAGAAAGATAAGACTTTCTGCCCTCACAAAGATTTAAAAAGCCTTGGAAACCCTATGTAGAGTTGCTATGAATTGCAACTCACTTGATGGCACTTAACAGCATATCTGTGTTAACTTCTTGATAATGGTGTCATGCATGTTAATGCATGGTTATTGTCCATTGTGGTGGTTGTCCATTGTGGTTGGTTCTCTGTCTGAAGAACTTCCTTTAGTATTTCTTGTTAGATTGATATGATTTTTTACAAATTCCTTTTAATTTTTTTGTTTATCTGGAAATGTCTTAATTTTGCCATTGTATTTAAGGGACAGTGTTGCCTGACATATTATTATTGTTTTGCAGTTGTTGTTGTTGTTTTTTTATGTTATCCCATTACGTTCTTGTTTGCATGAGTTCTGCTGAGAAATCAGAGTTTCGTCTTATTGGTTCTCTTTTGTAGGTAGCTTTTTATTTTTCCTCAACCGATCTCAGGAGCTCTCTTTGTCTTTGGTTTCTGAAACGTTGATTATGATATGTCTTGGTGATTTTCTTTTGGGCTCCTTCCTGATTGGGGTTTGTTCAGCTCCTTGAATGCATAGCTTCTCATCTTTGATGATATTAGAGAAGTTGTCATCCAACAACTCTTTGACAAAGTTCTCTGTTTTTACCTTTTTAAAAATTTTTTGTCTCTTCCTGTTAGGGTATTCCAATCACACGTTATTCCTCTTGATAGTGTGTGTGTGGGGGTAAATATACATATATATATGTTGTTGTCATTATGTACCGTGGAGTCGATTCCGACTCATAGAGACCCTGTACAAGGTTTCCGAGGCTGTAAATCTTTACAGGAACAGAAAGCCTCATCTTTCTCCCGTGGAACAGCTGGTAGTTTCAAACTGCTGACCTTAAGGTTCGCAGCCCAATTTGTAACCACTACGCTACCAGAGCTCCATATCTATATCTATATCTATCTATCTATCTGTCTGTCTGTCTATAATAATCCTGTTTATTGTATTTGGATAACCTTTTTTCTTTTTTCCCTGAAGTAAAGACTTTATAATGTCTTTCTTTTTCTTTGGTTACTTCCTGAAGTGAGTAAAGAATTTATGGTCGCTTTCTTTTTCTTTTAAGTACTTCCTGGAGTAAAGAATTTATGATTCTTCTCAGACCTGGTAAAATGGGGGTACACTGGAGCTTATGAAGGTATGGGTTATCTTCCTCTAAGAATGGGCTAAAACATATTAAGAGGAATGATATGTTGAATATTCATCAAGGGACCCAGACTTACTGAAAATGGAGTTCCTTCTGCAGTTGTCAGCTCTAGGCATTATCTTCATGGTTCTTCTGCCTGTGGCCAGCTGCTTCAATTAGAGTTTCAGGTCTTGATGTCCTTACCTTTGTCTCGAGGCTAGTCTTCTCAGTATGACTATTCTTGTTGGACTAGAAATGTCTTACCCACTTCCTTGATCCCTGTTTATAGTAGGAGAAAACTCAGGGTGCAGGGCTAAATACGAAACCAGAATAAGAGGGGTCTAGGGCCCAAGGGTTCTAATGTGTCCCTGACAAGATGGTTTGTGTTTAGAAGCTAATATGGGTAAAATGTAACATTGCCATGAGGGAGATGCAAAGGGCTTTTGCCTATGACCAGCGAGTCAAGTTAATAGTAAATACAACTGTGGCATCTCTCCCTGTTCTGTTATCCTGTGAAAATAAGAGAAGACTCGGAGACAATTGTCTAATGTTGATAAATATCTGTGCCCCTTTAGAAAAAAATGAGAAACATAAATATAGTACCTTGAGGGGTCCCTATAATAACTGGAATGATGTTCAGTGGACCACCCAATATTGGTATTGGACTTCTAGCTCGTACAAGGGTCCACTCCAGCCCCCCATTGCAAACCCTTACAATGCAATCAGTCCATTACTCTTAATTATAGATAATCCCAAAACCATGACTAGGGAACCTTCAATAATAGGAAACTATGGATTGGGAGCCGATGTTACAGGAAAGGATCCTATAGGAGTCTACTCTCTAAAACTAATTAGACAAAACTCTAACCCTTCCTTTACCAAGGACAGACTCAAACACAGAATCCTAGAAATTATTTAGATCTACTACCCCACCCCACCCCCCACTTAAGTTCAGGAAATGACCCTTCCAGAGTGACAATTATGTAAGTTAAAGACCAAAGGCAAACTATAGCTATAGAAACAGGATATGGGATTGTGAATGCTTGGTTGGAATGTATTAAATAATCTGTTTGCACTCTAAATAAGAGCGATTGTTACATCTGTGCAACAGGAAACCCGGAAGCCCAAGTGATCCACTTTCCACTCGGATGGTCCTCAGACTCTCAGGGCATGCATTGTATGGTTGCTTTCTTCCAAGACCCTATATCCTAAGGCAACGAATCCTGTAACTCATTGCCACAACTGTTCCCTAATGTCAGGGATCTTACAGGTCAGCCCCCAGGACCATTAGGCCTCCAGCTTCAAATGTCAGTTTCACTTCGTGTCTCTCCAGACACCTGAACGTCAGAAACCTGATGGAATACAGTGAGCACAAATTCTTTAAAGAGCTCCAAAATCAGTCAGCCCTAGCTATTCCGCGAGCAGATGTATGGTGGTATTATGGGAAACAATTATTTGGGGCTTTACAAATTGGAGTGGCACCTGTGCTTTGGTGCAATTGGCCATCCCTTTCACCCTGGCATTCCATCGACCAACAACTACAGGAGACAGGCATAAAGCCAAAAGAAGTGTAGTTACTCCCCATGGCTCTTTCAATTCCTATGTTTACATAGACAATATAGGAGTTCCCTGGGGGGTGCCAAACAAATTCAAAACAAGAAACCAAATAGCTGCAGGGTTAGAATCTGTATTATTCTGGTGGTCAACCATTAACAAAAATGTGGACTGGATTAACTACATCTATTATAATCAACAAATATTTGTAAATTATACCAGGGGTGATATAAAAGGAACAGCAGAACAATTAGGACCTACTAGCAAAATGGCCTGGGAAAACAAATTAGCCCTAGATATGATATTAGTAGAAAAAGAAGAAGTATTTGTTATGATCGAAGTCCAATGTTGAACTTTCATTCCCAATAATGCAGCTCCTGATGGTACCATTACTGAAGCATTACAAGGGCTGACCACCTTAGCTAATGAACTCGCTGAAAATTCAGGCATAGATGACCCCTTTTCTACTATCATGGAACAATGATTCCGGAAATGGAAAGGGCTTATGGCTTCATTCCTCACCTCTATAATTACTGTGTTTGACATATTAACACTAATGGGATGCTGTATTATACCCTGTATAAGAGGATTAGTTCTAAAACTCGAAAACAGCCCTAGCCAAACAACCCCACCCCCATACAAAATAACCTCTTTCACCTAGAAACACATGAACACCAAAGTCAACATCTCCTTGCAAAATTTGAAGAAAAAAATGAAGAAGT
>NW_006408874.1:1777652-1781657 GCF_000296735.1 Chrysochloris asiatica | reverse complement strand
TTTTTTTTTTTTCCTGAAGTAAAGACTTTATGATCTCTCTCTTTTTCTTTGGTTACTTCCTGAAGTGAGTAAAGAATTTATGATTGTTTTCTTTTAACTACTTCCTGGAGTAAAGAATTTATGATCGCTCTCGTTTTCTTTTCCTAAAGTAGAAATGCGCGCCTTAAAAATTTGAACTAGCCAACCAGGTAAGGTAAAAGATTGTGCGGTCAAAACCCTAGCCATTGGGGTGAGACACAGCCTTGAGACTCACGTCAGGGATTAAAAACCCGGGTGGACTGCCCACTCGGTTTGCTCACTGGCCTGTTCCTGTATGTACGGCTATACGCACACACCCTCTTGCAGGAGTAAATTTTGCTTTGCCAAGGTAATTTAGTCTCACCGAGTGTCTTTTATGCGACATCGGGATTCTTTTCTAATAATAGTGTCCTACATAATTTCTTAGGCTTTCTTCAGATTTTATTCATTCCTGTTTCTAATTGCTTCTTTGGAAGACTAATATTGAGAGATTTGTCTTTAAACACACTAATTTAACCTTCTGTTGATTAATATCTGCTTTGTCCTTTCACTGTTATCTACTTCTGAAAGTTTAGTACTTGTCTTCTGGATTTCTATTTGCTGTTTTTGTATTGTTTGTAAGTTTTCATTATTTTTGTCAGTTTGTTCTTGTCATGTTTTCTTGAATTCTTCTAAGGTTTTTTTTTTGTGTGTGTTTTCCTTGATTTCATCTGCAGTTTTTTTATATATATTTCTCTCAAGCCATTTAAAGTACCTAAGTGTCATTCTTTTGAAGTCCTTATCACGTGTCTCCTATGGCATTTCTTCCTCAGAAAAGCCTTCTGGCTCTGTATTTTGGTCACTTGTTTTAACGATTGTGTATTGTTTCTTTATGTGAAATAAAAATGTCTGCCCTCTCTAAGACATTGTAGTTGTATTTAATTGACAATTGTATATTTGTGTGTTCTTAGGTTCTCACTACAAAGAGTCCTGGTGTGACATTGCAAGTATTTAATAGATTATTGTATATTGGTGTATTCTTAAGTACTCACTACCAGGAATCCTGGTGTGGCGCTGTGGGTTAATGCGCTGGACTGCAAAGTTGGTTTGAATCACAAGGTCAGCAGTTCAAGCTCGCCAGCTGCTCCTCAGAAACCTATACAGGGTCGCTTTGAGTTGAAACTGACTCGAAGGCACTAAGCAACAAGAACAACAACCTGTCTCCTGGTGGATATGATAGAGAATGGGATTATATGATCAGTTCTGTATTGTTCTTGTAGCATAGTTTAGGGCAGATTTGTCAGGGGAAAGAAAGTAGGCAAACAACAGCAAGAAAAAATAATTTAATAACTAAAAGGAAATAAAAACAAGGGAAAAGAAAAAAAATCAGGAAAGATTACAATAAGGGAAACTAGGGAGGTGGGAAAAGAAAGAAAGAATACTATAGGAAAAACTAAGAGAAAGGATCAAGAGAGAGAAAAGTGCTAGGGAAAAGAGAAACAGAAAAAATAGAAAGAAAAGCAGAGAAAGGAGTAAAACAAGGGTAAGAAAAGTAAAAACAAAGAAAGGGAAAATGGAAACGGAAGAACCCAGAGAGGCAAGAACTATGGTTGCACGGCACCTGATAATGGATTGGCATCCTCTTCCAACTGAGAAGCTCAGGGCAAGGGTTGGAACAGTCAGTGGTCCTAGATGAGAATCTTGCCGACCTTGATGTTGTCTAGGCTCAGAACACCTGATCCTGAAGTAGTTTGTGTTCACTCAGAAGGTGGCTGATGTCAGTACTTGTTCCTAAAAGGAATATTTTCAGGCCCAGAGAGCAGCTGGAAGCAAGCAGCTGTTTATGGAAAGAGTTCTTGGCCTTCCAGGAGTGACAGGATTCTGGTACTTTTTATTTGGCTAGTCTGAGGCTGAGTTCAAACCTTTCCAAACTCGGAGGTAGTACACCTGGCACTCAGTCCTCAAGGACACGATTCTGACCTCAGACAGCACCAGGGCTTTACAGGACAGGGAATGTCACCAGCTACTGCCTGGGTAAGAGTGAGAGCTAAACATGCTTCTGGGTATCAGGAGGGTGCAGAGAACAAGGGAGGATCCCACCTTTCTTATCACCAGCACTAGTGCATTTGTGTTATCAGGCTGCTGTCTTGCTTGAAGACTGCTTGCAAAAGTTGAAGATGGCTGTGCCACATCCAGTCAGGTGACAGTTCACCCTTCTATCTTCTCTTGTTCCACTTTTGTTTAGCTTCTTCTCCTAGTTGCTATTCAGTCCACTTCTCTAGTCTTTCCTCTAAAGCTTAGCATTCTAAGATTATTGTTCTTAATCTGCTTAATTTGGTCCCTTGTGTGTGTGTTGTAGAGAAGTCTGTGTAGTGTGTCTCTCTAGTCCATCATCTTGCTGTTAAGAGAGGTTTTATTCTTTAGCATAGGTGTTTGCAGGTATAAATTTACTTCAAAGTTTGCTTTAACTGCATGACATAAGTTTTAGTATATTATATATTTGTTTTTATTTACCTCAAAGTGCTTTTTAATTTTCCTTATGATTTTTTTTTCTTCAAATTCTTTCTATTATTGCCGATCTCATTCCATTGTGATTTTAGACTTTATTCTGTATGATTTCAGCCCTTTTAATTGAGACTTGTTTTATGATTTAGCATGGTAGTCTGTCTATCTTGAAGAATATGCCATGTACACTTTAGAAAAGAGTATGTATATACTGCTGTTATTGCATGCCGTATTCAATAGATATCTGGTCTGGTTGGTTTATAGTGTTGTTCTTGCTCTTCTGCTTAGCTGTCCTGTTCATAATTGAAAGTGGGATATTAAAGTCTCCAGTTATTGCTAAAAATGTCTGTTTTTCCTTTCATTCTCAGTTTTTAAAAAGCTTCATGTATTTTGGTGCTCTGTTATTAGGTGCGTATATGTGGTTTTAACAACAACAACAACAACATGTGGTTTTAGTTATACTGTCTTCCTGATAAATCCTGGTGTGGTGCTATGGGTTAATGCGTCAGACTTCAAAGTCATTTGAACTGCAAGGTCAGTGCTTCAAGCTCACAAGCTGCTCCTTGCAAGCCCTATACACAGTCGCTATGGGTCAGAATCGACTCAACTCAAGGACCACACTTAGCAACAACAACATTTTCCTGATGGATTGACCCTTTTATCATTTTAAGTGTTCCTCTTTATTTCTAGTAACCTTTGTTGTTTTAGAGTCTATCTATTTTGTCTGTATTGTCTGTTTCAGGCACTCTAACTTTCTTATAGCTGATGATACATTGAATATCTTTTTTTTTTTTTTAACTTCAAAAAAGATCTGTTTTTTGTTTGTTTGTTTTTTTAACTTTTTATTGTGAATTGGGTGAAAGTTTACAGAGTAAATCAATTTTCCATTCAACAGTTCAGGCACATTTTGTTTCATGTAATTGACTTTGATCTCCCCAATATAACTTCACCTACTCCACTTCCTCTCTGAGTGTCTTGTTTCCATTCCTCCTTTCCTAACTCTGCCTTTTGAATTTCACCCATAGACATGTGCTGTCCTTTTCATTCTAAATGAATCTTCTAAGGACTGTGAGCCTGATAGTGTTCATCTGATAAACCTATTGTGTGACTGAAAATTGAGCCGCAGGGGTGAGTTCCGTCCTGGGCCTGAAGGGCCTGGGTCTCAGTAATCCTGGTGGTGGTTTTTGTTTTGGTTTTAATTTAAGGTTTTGATTGTGGATTGAGTGAAAGTTTACAGGGCACATCATGGGTTTCACATTCAACACTTAATGTAACTTTTTTCATTACATTAATTATAATCCCCTCCATATGCCATCAGTTAAAAGTATTTCTCGCTATCCGCTTTAGCTTTTTAGAAAACACAGAAAAACCCACTCAAGCATATATAATAATTTGCACCTCCGAAAGGCACATTCTGCAAGTCTGCTCCTGGCCACCAGTTCTTAGTCCGACTCTTCTTAGTTGATGAACCTAGAGTCCTCAGCCGCTCCCCCTCTCCATGCC
>NW_006408874.1:1756010-1774857 GCF_000296735.1 Chrysochloris asiatica | reverse complement strand
ATAGATTTCTTGCTTCTGCCACAAATTCCCCCAGCTGTGAGCCTTCCAACCTTCTAAGTATTCCTTTACATGTGGTTCAGAGTTCTGGGACCATCCCATGAGCCTGCTTGGTCGGGTATTCTGTGTTGTTGTTGGCGGAGCTCTGTACTACACCTCCACCCGATCTGCCATCTTGTTTGTTCTCTCAGGTGGTTTTGGTGTCATGGTGGTTTTTTGTGTGTATGATTTTCGGTTTTGTACCACGGTTTTCTCCCCCTCTATCCAGGACCTTCTAATCTGATCCTTTTTAGAGCAGTCAGTAGTGGCAGCTGGTATCGAGGAGGCGGAGGTTTGCATGGTCCTTAGTCTGTTGCACTAATTGTTTCCATGCATCTTCAGTTTTCTGTACTCTGCTTTGCACACATGGGAAGAGACCAATAGTTTCACCGTAGTTTAATGCTCACGAATTTTTAAGACCCTTGTCACTATGAACCAAATTAGGATATAAAACACTGTCTTTGTGGACTGTGTAGTGTTCTGAGACCATGTTCCTGAGCTCACAGGCACAGTAACTCATTCTTTCAAGGTGTTTGCTTATGGCTAAGAAGTTTTCATAACTTTGCTCCCTGTATGTTCTACTATATATATTTTATATTTTACTAAAATACTGAGTTTATTTCACATGTATGTTTTTGTCTCCCCCCATTTTCATTTGACCACTGCTACTACTATGTCCTATCATAGCATTTCATCCATACATAGAACCAAGCATGTTGGACAACGCATTCTTGGCAAAGGAAGCTGGACAGCAGTTATCAGACAAGGTAGGGAAAGTTGTCACTCTGCAGTGTCAAAAAGGGTAGCCAGATATCAGCTGCTACAGAAATAAAAGAAGATGGACATTTTTGACAAGCTGTTTAAACTAGTTCTTAGTCAGATTTCTTGCACTGACAGAGATCTTCAATGGTCAGTTATCTGGAAGCAATTTTTCATGTAATTGATTAATTCAGTTTCCACATTGGGAAGTGAACCACCTTTTATGTTTGCTTGCATTTTTGCTTTAATATCTTCTATAGGGCTAGGTCCTTTCACTGTTTTAGGAAGTTTGTCTTGTTGTTTGAAGAATTCTTAGTGTTAACAGTTTTTTTCTATTCTGGTTTGATTTTTATGCATTTTTGGCTGAAGCATTCCGTATAGATTTCTTCACTGGAACTTTTTGTTTAGTTTCATCATTATCAAAATCATCATCATCTTCATCATCATCATCATCATCATCATCATCAGTCTTTGTCGTCATCATTATTTTCATCAGCTTCAAGTTTTACTTTTTTCTGTGGAACCTTGTTACCACTTGCAGGGGCAAATCGCTTTCCCAACGTACTTAAGAGCTTCACATCCCCCTCCTCTTCATCACCTGACTCTCCATCTTCCTCCACAGCTAGTAAGTGTCATCCACTAGTAGGCACGAGCCCTGGGCCACACTTCAACTGTAAGTCCACAGGTGGCATTATTGCGGAGCTCCCAAGGGAGACCATTGGTTATACAGATATTTTCAAACTTTCCAGTGGTACTTTTATTGGGCTGCCTTCATAATCCATTACCTCTGCTTCAGTGACATTCAGTTCATTCTTTACACCAGCTCATAAGCTGGTAGTTCTTGAAGATAATTAGTGCTTATTTTCATCATCATCCACCTTAAAATAATCTTGTTGGCCTTTAGTTCACAATTGAAAAAATAGTTTTGGGACCCCAGGGAACCAATGTGCATATCCATCCAGTCTTCCATGGGATGATGGCAAACACTTAGCTGGGAGATAAGGAGGACGGAGATAAACCACAACTGTTAATGAAAATGGTCACATAGGGCAGCATCAGTCAGGGCAGCTCTACTGTATGTATGGATATACTTGTAAAATATGTGAATATATATGTAGAAATGTCTTCTGTCAAATCTCTGTATTTGTGGGTGTAGTCCCATTCACCTTCCCGTTTGCATGTCTATTTATGGATCCACTTGTAGATTATTGTTATTGCATGATTGTGTGTGATAGTACTGGACTACATACCACAAGGTTCCGGTTTGAGCCCACTAGCCGCTCCACAGGAGAAAGATGAATCTTTTTCTGCTCCCACAAAGATTGAAAGCCTTGGAAATGCTATACAGGGTCGCTGTGAGTTGTAACCCACTCAGCGGCACATAGCAGCAACAGCAATGTTCACTTTAACTCTTGTACTCCTCCTGGTATCTTCCTTTACCTTCCTTTTTTGCTGACTTACCCTTCTGTGTTGTCCTGGTTTAGTGCTGTAGGGTAAGTAAGTACTGGGCCGCAAGGTCGGCAGTTCAAACTCACCAGCCACTCCTCCGAAACCTTATACAGTGTCACTATGAGTTGGAACCAACTTCTCAGCACTTAACCACAACAATCCCTCTATTGTATATTGTCTTCCCATTCTCCCAAGTTAACTACCCACTGGTTAGTCCTGGGAGTCCTGGTGTGGCGCTGTGGGCTAATGCATCAGACTGCAAAGTCGTTTGAACTGCAAGGTTGGTGGTTCGAGCTCACCAGCTGCTCCTTAGAAAGCCTATACAGGATCACTATGGGTTGGAATTGACTATGGGTTCTTCCTGGTGTGGTGATGTGGGTTAATGCGCTGGACTACAAGGTTGGCTGTTCAAGCTCACCAGCTGCTCCTCAGAAACCCTATATAGGATCATTATGGGTCAGAACCAACTCGATGGCACTTAACAACAACAATTAGTGATTTGCCCTTCCTTCCCCTTCCATCACCGGTAACCATCAAAGAATGTTTCTTTTTGTATTGAAACCTTTTCTTGACCTTTTATAATAGTGGTCTCCTGCAACATTTGTCCTTTTGTGATTTATTTATGTCACTCAACATAATGTTTTCTGGTTTATTCCGTGTTATGAGAGTCATTATTATTCTTTAACATTGCATTTAATATTCTTTAATATTCCATTGAATGTATGTAACTTAGTTTGTTTATCCAGTCTTCCGTTGATGGCATTCAGATTGTTTCCATCTTTTTGCTATTATGAATAGTGCTGTGATGAACATGGAGTGCATTATATCTATATTATTTCTCCAGTATATACTAGGAAGCTTCAAACTAATTGTGGAACTATATCTATTATCTTTTATTCTATTTCTCCGTGAGCTTTTTTGAAGCCCACTCTTACATTGTCTTAGTTATTTAGTGCTGGTACAATAAACATACCATAAGTAGATGGTTTTAACAATCATATTTATTCTCTGACAGTTTAGGAGGCTAGCAGTACGAATTCAGAGTGCTAGCTCGAGAGGAAGGCTGTGTCTTTCTGTCATATCTAGGGAAAGGTCTTTGTCTTCTTTCAGCATCTGTTTCCCAGCATTCCTTAGCAATTTCCTTGTGTCTTGGAATCAATCTTTCCCTTGGATCTAGGATGTGTAGAACTAGGTAAATCATTGCTGATGTCAGATGGATCTTGACTGAAAGCAGAGAATAACAGAAAGATATTTACTTGTGCTTTATGAACTATGCAAAGGCTTTTGACAAGCTATGGATAGCATTGCAAAGAATAGGTATTCCAAAACATTTATTTATGCTTACGGGAACATGTACATAAACCAAGAGGCAGTTATTAGACCAGAACAAGGGGATACTGAATGGTTTAAAATCAGGTGTGCCAGGGCTGTATTCTTTTACTATGGTTACTCATTCTGAAGAAGTTGGATTGTATGAAGAAGAACGTGGCATCAGGATTGGAGGGAGACTCATTAACAACCTGCGATATGCAAATGACACAGCCTGGCTTGCTGAAAGTGAAGAGGATTTAAAAAGTTTACTGATAAAGATAAAAGACCAAAGTTTTCAGTATGGATTGCGTCTCGATGTAAAGAAAACAAAAATCCCTATCAGAAGATCAGTAAATAACATCATGATAAGAGAAGAAAAGATTGAAGTTGTTCACAAACTACATTTTGCCTGGATCCACAATCAGCACTCAAGGAAACAGCTGCCAAGAAATCAAATGACATATCACATTAGGCAGATCTGCTGCAAGACTATTTTAAATTGTTCAAGAACAAAACAACCACTTTGAGAACTAGTGCTCCTGACCCAAGCCATGGTTTTCAGTAGCCTCATATGCTTGTGAAAGTTGGATAAGAAAGTTGAATAAGGAAGACCTAGAAGAATTGATGCAGTTGAATTGTGCTGTTGGAGACGAATATTGTAGTTACCTTGGACTGGCAGAAGAACAAACAGGTCTGTCTTGGAAGAAGTAAGTAGTATAGCCAGGCTGCTCCTTAGAAGCCAGAATAGTGAGACTTCATCTCTCATGCTTTGGATGTGTTATCAGGAGGGACCAGTCCCTGAAAAAAAGACATCATGCTAGGTAAAGTGGATGGTGGGTGAAAATGAGGAAGACCCCCCAATGAGGTGGATTAGCACAGTGATAGTAGCACTGGGCTCAAGCGTAACAACAGTTGTGAGGATGATGCAAGACTGGATAGTATTTCATTCTGTTGTGCATAGGGTGGCTATGAGTCAGCACTGACTCAATGATACTTAGCAATAGCAACAACAAAGGAGCTTCACATTGCAGGGACCCCAGGTCCAGAGGACATACTCCACTCTTGGGTCTTCTTTTTTGGTGGTGGTTGGTTCGTCTTTGTCTGTTCACATCTCTCTCCTTTTGTCTTTCTAAAATGAAAGGTGTTGCAGGCCACACCCCTTGGGAACTCCTATACATCAGATGAGGATTATAATGGGATTCAGGGTATTACAGCCTTAATCCTCTTCTTTATCGCATCAGATCACATCATGTTGTTCTTGTTGTTAGGTACCACTCATAGCAACCCAGTGCACAAGAGAACGAAACACTGCCTGAGTGTACTGTTGCTGCTGCCACTGTGCCATCCCATCTTGTCAGGGATCTTCCTGTTTGTCTCCAACTCTCCATTTTACCAAACATGATACCCTTCTCCAGGAACTGCTCCCTTCATAGGAAATCATCATATAACTGTCATATCACATCATGATGTAACTGCCAATCTGTTGAGAATCCTGACCCAGCCAAGTTGATAAATATTTTGGCAAGGGAACAATTTAATCTACGAGGATGAATAAAAAATTATCTGCACTCTGGCTATAGAATTTATTTTAATCAACTTTTAGAAAAGACAAATACATCACTTTTGACATAATCTCCTTGCTTTTCAGTACACCTTGTCCATCTGTCAACAAGCTTTCAGATTCTCTTAGAAAAATGTTTAGGCTCTACTGTGAGCCATGAATGCACCACTGTCTTCACTTCTTTATCAGAGCTGAATCTTCATCCTCAGTTGACTGCTTTCAGGGGACTAAACAGGTGAAAGCCAAATAGAGCAAGAGCAGTACTATAGGGAGGATGCTTTAGCATCTCAAAATGAAGTTTTTGCAGTGTCAGTAATGTGGCAGAGGTGTGTGGACATACATTGTCATGCAGGATCACAGTACCCTTGGATAGTAGTCTTCTCCACTTAATCTCAAGTTTAAGCTTCAGCTCTTCAGTGAGCAGTCCAGTGCTTATCCTACAGTGCCACACCAGGACTTCCAGTTCTTTGTAGTATTCTGTTATTATCCTTTTTATTTCTGCTGGTTCTTCGTGATATCACCCATCTAATTTCTTATTCATGTTATTTCTATCATCTCCTTCTTTAGATAGATTTGCCAGTGGTTTGTCAATGTTATTAATCCTAATAAAGAACCTAATAAAGAACTTAACTGTGGGTAAAGTGTTAGCCTGCTAACTCTAAGCTCAGTGATACAATAGGAGAACAATTGAGGCTTTTTTCTTTCATACAGATTTGTTGTTGTAGTTAAGTGCCATCTGTTCCAACTCTTAGCGACATTGTAAAGGGTTACTGAGGAGCAGCTGGTAAATTCGAACCACCAACTTTGTAGTTCAAAGCACATTTTTACAGGAATGTATGTTGGATTTTACCAAATGCCTTTTCTGCCTCAATCGATATGATCATGTGGTTCTTTTCCTTGCTGCATCCCTGATATGAATCCCACTTGATCATGATGTATTGTTTTTTTTGATGAGTTGTTAAATTCTGTTGGCTAGGATTTTTTTGGGAATTTTTGCACCAATGTTCATTGAGGAATATTGGTTTGTAATTTTCTTTCTTAGTGATGTCTTTCCCTGGTTTTGGTATGAGAGTTATGCTTCATAAAATGTTTTAGGAAGTTTTCCATCCTTTTCTGTATTCTGGAATAACTTGAATAGACTTGGTGACAGCTCTACCCTGAATGTTTGGTAAAACTCTCCAGTGAAGCCTGGACTTTTTTTTTGGTTGGCAATTCTGTGATGACCTAATCAATTTTTTCTTTTGTTAAATTTTATACTTTACTCAATGTAAGTTTATGTATCCGTCTCCTTTAGATTTTCAAATTTGTTGGAGTACTGCTCTTCATAGTATTCTGTTATTATCCTTTTTATTTCCATTGCTTCTGTTGTGACATCACTCATGTGGTTTCTTAGATGTTTTATTTGTGTCTTCTGCCTCTTTTCTTTTGTTAGGTTTGCTGATGGCTTGTCAATTTTATTAATCCTTTTGAAGAACCAGCTTCTTGTTCTGTTGATTCTTTCTATAGTTCTTCTGTTTTTATCTCATTTATTTCTGCTCAATTGCTTATTATTTCTTTTCTTCTAGTGACTGTGGATTTACTTTGCTGGCCTGTTTCTAAGTGTTGGAGATGTTGTGTTAATGTGTTGATTTTGATTCTGTTTTATAGATGTATGCACTTATTCCAATAAATTGTTCTCTCAGCACTGCTTTTGCCGTCCCAAAGATTTTAGTATGTAGTGTTTTCATTCTTATTTGGTTCTAGAAATGTTGTAAATTCACCTTTTATTTGTTCTATTCAGTTTCCATGGATTTGACTTAATTTCCTTGATCTTCTTGTTGTTGATTTCTAATTTTATAGCATTGTGACTGAGAAGATGCTTTGTAATATTCTGATGTTTGTAAATTTATAGAGGCTTGTTTTGTGGCTTAACACATAGTCTGTTCTGGTGAATGTTCCATGTGCACTGGTAAAGAATGTGTCTTGTGCTATTGTTCCGTTGAATGGTCTGTATAACATCTATGAAAGTTGATTGTATTGTTTAGTTCTTCTGTGTCTCTGTCAAGTTTCGCTCTTGTTGTTCTGTGCTTTTGTGAAAGTGGTGTATTAAAACTTCCCACTATTATTGTAGATTTGTTTGTTTCTTTCTTCAGTTTATTAGGGTTTGCTTTATATAGTTTGGGGCTCTTTCATTGGGGGCATTGATATTCATTATGGTTATATCATCTTGTTCAATTGTCCTTTAATCATGAGAAAATGTCCTTTTGATCTCTTATGCTGATTTTTACCTTCAAGTTTATTTTATCAAAGAATAGTATTGCCACTCTTGCTCAATTTTTATGACAATTCGTGTGGTATATTTTTTTCCATTCTTTAACTTTTAATCTGTTTTTGTCTTTGTGTGTAAGGGGTGTCTATTGCAGACAGCATATTGAAGGCTCTTGTTTTCTTATCCTTTCTGCCACTGTCTGTCTTTTTACTGGTACATTTAATTCATTGACTTTCAATGTAATTATCGATGTTGTTGCTAAGTGCCGTAGAGTCGGTTCCGACCCATAGAGACCCTGTATAGTGTTTCTGAGGAGCAGCTGGTGAGCTTGAACCGCCGACCTTGCAGTTCAAACGGCTTTGCAGTCTGCTGCATTAACCCAAAGCGCCTTGCTGTCATTATGTTTGTTCTTTTGTGGTGCTACTGGTTTCTTTGTTCTGGAACTTAGCCCTCCTATGCTGAGTTCATGTTTTTTGTGCTTTTTGTCAATTTCTTCATAGTTTTAATGTTTCCATTTTCTTCTTGGATTTTCATTTTCTTGAAATGTTGTGAAGTATAAAGTTTCTTTGAGGTTACCTATAATGTATTAACTTTTTCCTCCATTTAAAGCAGTCTGTTTTATTCTGCAATCTACCTGACTTCCTCATCACCTGGATCTCTGTTCCTCTATTTTTGGCTTCTTTCACATTGTAATTGTTTTGATCATAAGCTAACCTCCCAGATCCTCTGAATTTGTTCTTGTAGTTTTGTTCTGTTCTGGACTCTTCTATATGTCAACTAAGTTCTGGGTGGTATTGCCACATATGTCAATCTGTGGATGTTGTCTGTTCTTGTTGGTTCTCAGTCCAAATAACTCCCTTAAGGATGTTTTGAAGTCCTGTGTTGCCTTTGACAGAGTCCCTTCGCTTCTATTTATCCTGGAATGTTTTGATTACACTTTTGTGTTTGATTGACAGCTTTTCTGGGTAGACAATTCTTAGTTGGTAGATTTTTTTCTTTCAGGGTTTTATATATGTCACCCTGTTACCTTCTTGCTTACATGGTTTCTGCTGAGAGATCAGAGCTTAATCTGATTTGCTTGAAGCTTTATATTATAGAATTTGTTATGATTTCCTTTCTATTTACTGTTTCTAGCTTTTGTCATTGGTTCCTGTAGATTTGAATTACCATCTAATGCTATCTTCTTACTCCAGTACAGCGTTACTCCCATCTGTCTATCTTTTGGTGCTGTTATGGTGAAATATATCTCTATAAGTTTTAAGCTCAACAATACAATTCACATGTTGTTTTAAACAGTTTGCTTTTAAAGTCATTTAAGAGAAGGAGGAAAAATAAATGTGAATTTGTACTATCTTTATGATTACATAATTGACTTTACTATTGTTTTTCATGTGGATTTGAATTACCATGTAGGGATAATTTCTTTCAGTATGAATCTCTAACTTTAACATTCCTCTAAAGCAGGTCTATTGAACACAAATTCTCTTAGTTGTTTATCTGGGAATATTTTCATTTACCTTCATTTTTGAAAGATGGTATTGCTGGATATAGGATTCTTGGCTGATTTCCCGCTCCCTCCCCCCCTTTTGGCATTTTATACCGTTTCATCTCCTTCTCTCCTCTATTATTTCTGATAAGAAGTCAGGTGTTAATTTTACTGGGCTTATTTTATACATGATGAATCATTTCTCTTTGCTACTTTAAAAGTTTTGTCGTTTTAGCAATTGGTATGATGTGTTTGTGTGTGGATCACTACAATTATCCTACTTGGAGTTTCTTCTACGTCTTCGATATTCAGATTTGGGCATTTTGAGCCATTTTTTATTTGAATATTTTTTTCTGATTCTTTGTAATGTATGTGAATGTTAATGTACTTATGGTGTCTCTCAATTCTCTGTTATTGTTGTTAAGTACTGACTTATAACAACCCTGTATAGGGTTTCCAAGGTTATAAATCTTTGTGGAAGCAGAAAACCTCATCTTTTTCTTGTGGAGTGAGTGGTGGGCTCAAACCACCAACCTTGTGCTTCACAGTTCAGTGCTTACAGAGCCACAGCACTTTGAGGCATTATTTTTCTTCATTTTTTTCCTCTGTTCTTCATAGTACATAATTGCTAATGAACCTATATTCTGATTCTTTCAAATCTACTATTGCCTTTTCCTCTAAATGAATTTTTTTTATTTCAGTAGATGTTCTTAACTCCTTTCAAAAGAATGTAATTTCTTCCTCTTCATGTGTGACTATTTTTTTAGATCTTTTCTATGCTTGTGATGGCTGACTTGGAATCTTTGCTAAATCTGACATCTGGGAGCTCTCACACTCAGTTTTTATTATCTGCTTAATTCTGCCCTGTGAGTCATACTTTTCCTTTCTTTGCATACCTTGATCTTTTTTTTTTTTTAACTGAATATTTTTGGTAATACATTCTGGATACTGGTACCCACTAATACCACTTCCAAGGCTTCTTTTTGTTGGTGTTTGTTCATTGTTTTGTTTGTTTATTGACTTGGCTCTTGGCTAGACTATTTCGGTGAAATCTGTCTTCTCACTTGGCCTCTGCAATATCAAGTAACTGACCTCATTCCTAGGATGTATGCATAGTCATCATAATATAGCAAGGACCCTCTGTCTCTATCATTCATATCGCTGCTAAACTGTTTACATTTGTTATAGTTATATTTGTTGTAATTCCCAAGTATTAGGTTCTATTAATTGCTGGCTAATTGCCTTTTTGATTTTTGACAGTAACCTGTAGCATAAATTGTCTCACAGTCTGACCTAGTTAAATTGGAGTCCTTTTGCAGGACTGACTTTTGAAGCAAGACATGAGGTTTATTTTGACCCCTAGATGCCTTTCTTAGCTGTCTCTTTCCCTGGTTTTCTCTGATAAACTACTGGCTTTAGTTATCTTGGAGTCCTGGTGTGGTGCTATGTGTTAATGCACTGAACTGCAAAGTTGGTGTGAACTGCAAGGTTTATACAGCCCATGGGCCAGACGGCCTCCACCTCTGCCTTAGACTCTGTTTCAGACTAAGGGTAGTGGCATGGTTCTCTCAAAGTTATACCTATATCAGCATACCTCTCCCATATGGAACCTTTGCCTTATGAGCAAAGTAGAGCAAGGTTGATGGAGCCCAGTATTCTCAACCGGCCACACTTGAGGTAGAACCTCTACCCTAGGAGGAGAAAGGATAATCTTAACATTTGAACGGCACCTGGAATTTATCCTTGATGGACTCCTGGTGAAGTCCTATACAAAAACACCCTGTACAGGGTTGCTCTGAGTTGGAACTGACTCCACTGAACAACAACAATTTGGATCAGGTTGGGAGGTTGTTGTTGACTAGAGTTTAAGGGGAGAGAGCATTCATCATGCTGAGCACGGATTGGCTGTGGGATATGGAGGTAGTGGTCATGGCTCAAGTAATCTCAGTTCTTACTGAAATTTAGTAGGTTTTCTTGCATCAATATTTATTTATTTTCTCTATACTCTAAGAGTTCTGGTAGCGTAATGGTTATGAGTCGGTCAGCCGTTCCATGGGAGAAAGATGAGGCTTTCATAAAGATTTACAGCCTTGGAAACCCTATTCAGGAAGGCTAGGAGTTGGAACCAACTCCACGGTACACCACCACCACCATGTTCTAGGACAGTTTCTAGGGGCTTTTAAATTGTTAGCTTTTAAATTTTTACCAGTTATGGTTGTTTTCACTGAGAGGGAGTCCACGGAGCAGCTTTGAGAAGTGAAAGAATTTTGTACACTTAAAAATATTAAGAAGCCAAATTATTGTAATGCACAGTTATGTGAATATTGCATTTTATTTATTTTAATTTTTGAATTATCAAAAAACTAAGTTTCTTAGAGAAACACCAAGAATTAGTGTTGCACAATATTCTTACTGTGAGTAGATATGATTTAAATTTGATAGCATCGCCAGAACTTGTCAGGAAGGTGCTCTAAAGAAGGGGCAGTATAGGCAGGTTATATAGGACAGTGTTATGTTAATTTATCCAGAGATAGCAGGTTACACAAACAGCCACCAAGGGCATGTCCTATAAGGGAGCTTCAAAAAGTTCATGGAAAAATTCCATTATCTTTTCCTTCTTTTTGAAAGCTTTTATTGTGAATTGGGTAATAGTTTACATGGGAGAACATCAGTTTTGCACTCAACCAATTGTCAGTCACCTCCATGCACCATCAGTTAATAGTATTTGCTTCTATTCTTTCTTTTTTTTTTTTTGATGAACACAAAAACACGCAGGACTATATATTGTTTAAATAACCAAAGAGCACATTTTGAAAGCCAGTTTCCTGCTCACAAGCACACAGCCTTTCTCTTTTCATGAGTCTAGTGCCCTCAGCTGCTCTCTCTATGCCATCACTTCTGCTTCAGTCTCTGTTGTCATTGTTTCTCTGATTAAGAGCCCATGCTCCACTCATGCTCTTCCCTCCTGATCATCGTAGGGTCCTCTGTTCCTGGACTGTAAGATTAACTATGCCCTCCTTTCTGTTACACATTTTCTGCCTTTACAGTTATGATGGTCACAATTAGTCATGATAACAATTACTATTGAATTAAAAGAATCCTATCCCCATCTCCTTTCACCAGACCCATCTAGACAAGATGAAAACTATTCAGTGGGGATTCTGCCTTTTCCTGCATACTCTGAAACTCAAGTCCCTCTTGAAAACTTGCAAGCCCGTCACTTGTACCTTTATAGGTCCCCCATTTTAGGTAGCCAATGTTTTGTTGCCTGTCCATATCAACCTACGTACTGAGAGGATAGGCTTGATCCTTGATGTGAAGATTCCTTTCTTCTCAGTTGGTCCATTATCTTTTTATTTGATTTTTTCCATAAACTTTTTGAAGCCCTCTTATGCATCCTAAAATCTGGTTAGACCTTACACTTCCTGCTTCTTTTTTTTTTTTAAGTTTTTATTGTGAATTGAGTGTTAGTTTACATGGGAGAACGTCAGATTTACATTCATCCTATCATATTTTGTTTCATTGCAATGATTACAGTCCCCTCCATGCATCATCATGCAACAGCATTTGCTTCTCTATTCCCTCTGTTTTGGTTTGTTTTTTCCTTTTTATTTTTGTTTTGGGATGTATAATGAAGCACTCAGGAATATACAACCATTTAAACAACCAAAGGGCACACCCCACAAGCCTGTCCCCTGGCCATCAGCACTCAGCCCCTCTCCCTCACTGAGTCCACAGTCCCTAGCTGCCCCATCTCTCCGTGTCATTGTCTCTGCTTTGATCTCTAGCATCACAGCTTCTCTGGATAGGGTTCTGCACTCCACTCTTCTCCTTTGATGGTCCCAGGGTCCTCTGCTCCTGGAGGACCATGCAAGATCAACCACTCCCCTTCTTTTGTTATAGAACGTCTACCTTTACATTTGCAATACTCACAATCAGTCCTGATAGCAATTATTCACTATTGAAGCGTCATCTCCTTTCACCAGCCCCATCCAGACAGCTTAGAAACCACTCAGTAGAGATTCTACCTTCCCCTGCACCCTCTGAAACTAGGCTCACTCTTGAAAGCTTGTAAGCCAGTCACTTTGTGCCTTTGTAGCCCCCCATTTTGGGTAGCCAATGTCTTAAGTTGCTCATCCCTGTCAATTTTGTGTACCGAAGGGGTAGAAATGATCCTCGCTGTAACGATTCATTCCCTCCTTTGAGCTACTACATCTATAACTATAGGACAAGTTCATCATATTGTAGCAGATTACTCTTTTTCCTCTTCTTTCTTCCTCTAGTCAAGTTCTGTTCATCCAGCCATTGAAGCCAGGTAATGTCCTCTCTGCAAGTATGGGTATTCTTGTGCATCTCCCCTCACTTCATATCAGCTGGACGCTTCACTCTCCACTCTAGTCCTCTGTGGCCATGTCCCTATCCCTGGGCCCAGGAGTCCCCAGGTCTCTCCATACTGCTGGCCAACCAGGTCTCAATCCGGTTGACAGGAGTCTATTGAACATGGTCAAACTTAGCTCACAACTTCATTGCTGTTTCTCCCCCACTTCCCCTTATTGGTAGACCAAAGGGGTCACCAGCAAGACCACATGCCTGCTTGTGTATTCCCCTTGAGTCTTAGTGCCCTCAGGGGACTCTTGTCTTGGTGGCTCCCGGAAGAACAACTTGCTTACTCTTGTGGTAGTCAGTCAGACTGCCATTACTGTTTTTCATTTTTCCTGCGGGTCTTCTTGAAAGAAGTATCTTCTGTTTTTCTAGCCATTCCAGGCTGGTCTACTTGTCCTTTCAAGTGGAAATTTCCCACCTCAGAAGATTCTGGATGGGAATCAGGATTTTATCACAGTGAACGTTCTAGTCCCATTTTAGGTATCCCAATCAGTTAGGCTGAAGATGGACTTACAGGCTTTCTATGGTGAACTTTCTGGTTATTCCTTTCTCTCCCCTTCAAGTGTCTATTTTACAATGGTAGGCAAGGGAAACCAAGATTCAAAAGACAGCCAAACATCTTAACATTATTTCCCCTCTTTTACTACCATTTAAACCATGCTTCAATCTCTGTATCCCAGAGCCCTGTTGTTCCAAAGTTGAGCATACATCACTGTCTACCTCTGTCCCACTTAGCCCATGCAGACCTGCCTAAATGTTCTCCCATTCGACTTGTTCTTCTATTCCCCTTCCTCTTGATGTCCTGCTTCTTAACGCTGAGTGCACAGAGATAATTTTCCAAGATCCCAGTGCCTAAGAAAACCTTTTTTTATGATTATTAAGTTATTGTGTTACTTAAAAGTGGCACCAAGATTCTTCTTCAAGATTCAAAAGGACACCTTAAGATGAATAGCTTGGTTGGGTCAACCTGATTTCATGAACCCCAAAATCTGGATTCCAGGAGAATTAGAACAATGTTATCAGAATTGAACTGGAAATTGATAGCAGTATGTTTACTTTAAAATAGTGATGAAATCAGTTCCTTGCAGTATTTCTTTTTCCTTGATTTTTGTTATTGTTGTTAAGTGTCGAAGAGTTGGTTCCAAGCCGTAGCAACCCTGTATAGGGTTTTTTTTGTTTTGTTTTGTTTTTTAATGTTTTATTGTGAATTATATGATAGTTTACATGGGAGAACATTAGTTTTACATTCATTCTAACGTTTCGTTGCCATGGTTACAATCCCCTCCATGCATCATCAACCAACCAAAGGGTATACCTTGCAAGCCTGCCCCCTACACTACCCCCCCACCCCCCAGTCTTCAGCACACAGTCGCTCTCCGTCTCCGGATCTAAAGTCCCCAGCTGCTCCATCATTCCACGTCATCGTCTCTGCCTCCATCTCAGGCATCACTGCTTCTCTGGGTAGGGTCCCGCTCTCGGCTCTTCTCCGTTGATGGTCCTAGGGACCTCCGCTCCTAGACTGGAAAGTTAATCACTCCCTTCCTTGCTATAAAACATCTACCTTATGTTTCCTACCCTCACAATCAGTCCTGATAACAATTATTCACTATTGTATCACAAGAGACTCATCTGCATTTCATTTCATCAGCTCCACCTAGACAGATTGGATACTACTCACTGGGGATTCTGCCTTCCTCCAGGCCCCCTGGCTCTAGGTTCCCCCTTGAAAGCTTGTAAGCCAGTCACTTCTTGCCTTTGTACCCCCCCTACCCCATTTTGGGTAGCCAATGTCCAAGTTGCCCATCCTTGTCTACTCTGTGTGTGGAGAGGGTGGGAATGATTCTTGCTGTGAAGATTTGTTCCCTCTTTTGTGCTACTGCATCCATAGGTGTAGGTCAAGTTCATCAAATTGTATCAGATTACTGTTTTTTTCCTCTTATTTCTTCTTCTGGTTGAGCTCTGATCCTCCAGTCATTGAAGTCAGGTCAAGTGAGTATTATCTGCAAGTGTGGGTGTTCTTTGTATAGGGTTTTTGAGGAGTGAATGGTGAGGTTGAACTGCCAACCTTGTGGTTCAAACTGACTTTGCAGTCCAGCGCATTAACCCACAGTGCCACACCAGGATTTGTTGATTAAATTTCATTAATATGTATGGAATGATGAGCATGCCATTTAAAATAAATGTTTAAGGGAATAAGTCATTTTAAAGAAAAAGATAACAAAAGTACTTAAAAGAGAGATGTAAAGAAATCACCAAATAAAAACTGACAGCTACTCCAGTGACTGGACGAACACACTCACCCTCCCATAACAATTAAATAAAAGCAAAATAAAGTAATGTGGTGGAATAATAGACTCAGAGTTCTGCAAAACAGTTAAAGAGATGCAGCATTAACTGAGAGCTGAACAAAACACCAGGCTGACAAGGCAGGGAAATTGTGTGTCTATAGTATAACCCTTCCCACTTTCACCTTCTGCAGCACCAGGGGCTGCTGGGTCAGTGGGCTGTGAACTGTGAGTGTTTTCACCTTGGAGTATTAGAAATAGAATTAGCATTTACTAGTGGACTGCTGAAGGAGCTCTGGTAGCGTTAGTCGTTACAAATTGGGCTGCTAGCCTCAAGGTTGGCAGTTCAAAACTACCAGCTGTTCCACGGGAGAAAGATGAGGCTTTCTGCTCCCGTAAAGATTTACAGCTTCAGAACCCCTGTGCAGGGTCACTGTGAGTCAGAACCGACTCCAAGGTATTTAACAACAACGAGTGGAC
This sequence comes from Chrysochloris asiatica, assembly GCF_000296735.1. Lineage (NCBI taxonomy): Eukaryota > Metazoa > Chordata > Mammalia > Afrosoricida > Chrysochloridae > Chrysochloris > Chrysochloris asiatica. The sequence goes on along the minus strand of NW_006408874.1, from coordinate 1,758,859 downwards.
TGCTGTGTCACATTCTTCAAATCTGTTGGGAGGCAGCCAGAATAACTGAGGAGACACAGGATTGTCATGGAAAAGCCACCCTTGTTCTGGGAAGACTGAAGGAAAAAAAGAAAACATATCCGGGGCCTTCAGACACCATGAATCCCTTGTGAGCAATTGACTTTAACAAATAACAAACAGTAGGCTTTCAAGGGCTGAAATCTAAGAAAGCTTCGTGTTAGAAGGGGACAGTTTGATGCTGAGCTTAAAACTCAGAAAACAAAAACACAGATACAAAGTTGAGATTAACCTCACCGCCAAATCATGTGTGGTTGTTCTGTGTGTTCCAGTTGGTCTGACTCATAGCGACCCTGTATAGGGTTTCTGAGAGCTACTGGTGGGTTTGAACTGCCCAGTCTTGCAGCCAACCAGTCCAGGGCTTATCCTACAATGCTACACCAGGGCCCCCAAATCATATACTACCACAAAACCCACCTACTGTCATCAAGTCTATTCCAACTTAAAGCAACCATATAGGGCAGAGTAGAACAGCTCCTTAGGTGTTTTTAAGAGCAGGCAGCCTCATCTTTCTCCCCCAGAGCAGCTGATGACCCAGCAACCTTGTGGTGAAAAGCCCATTGCTAAACCACCAGGATTCCTTTGTTATTGTCAAGTGCTTTAGTGTCAGTTCCAACTCATAGCAACCTTGGATCTGATTTCCAAGGAATGATGGTGGGTTTAGCAGTCAGGTGCTTAGCCTACAGCACCACACCAGGATCCAAAAAGAGCTCATCAAATTTTTGTGAGGTTCTGGAAGCAGATCAGACATTTATATCAGCCAGGGAAGTACTCAGTGAACTCATTACCTCTTGGTTTCACAAAAAGGTAACTTTTGTTCTCAGATTAGCTGGTGGTGACAAGAGGTAATGAGAACTTTCTCATTCCTGGTTTAGAGGCTAAACAGCTTATAGAGAAGGCTTGGTCTATGAGTGCAATGAAAGGTTCAAACAAGAGTAGAGAATTTGGCTTTTTCCTAGCACTGTGTCATGGCAGATAGAATCATAGGGCCCCAGTGCCCTGTAGTGGAATAAACCTGATACAACAATTAACTGCAAAGACAGTGGGATTGGAACTCATACTATACAAAAAATTGTTGTTGCTAAGTGCCGTCGAGTTGGTTCTGATTCATAGCAACCCTATATAGGGTTCCCATGGAGTGGCTGGTGGGTTTAAACTGCCAACCTTGCAGTTAGCAGTCCAGTGCTTATCCTACAGCACCACACCTGTATTCCTTGGAAAAGTCGCTAAACAGTCAACTACAGCCTACATCAACTAATACTGACAATCACTGACAAGTGAGAGAATCAGATAATTTCTGTACACCACTGTTTGCTTTTCTCCCTAAAGTACAAGAAAATCTTCAAAACACTAGGAAAACAAGGGCTTTGGATGAGAGTCCTTGATATCTACCCAAAGGCAGTCCTTCCAATTATAGAGAAGGTTATTGAGCAAATGAACTACTACCGTCTTCTACACATAGTGGTGGGGGTCGGGGTGTGGTGTGGTGTTGAGTTAGTTCTGACTCACAGTGTTTCCCAAGACTATAAATCTTTACTGGAGCAGGAAGCCTCACCTTTTTCCCATGGAGTGGCTGGTGGATTAGAACTGCTGACCTTGTGGTTAGCAGCCCAATGCATAGCCTATACGTTATCAGGGGTAGAGGGGGGCAAATGCAAATTTACAATCCTTAAGAAAGGATAAGATTCTGAGTTAATATTCAAATGTTACAGATCCAACAAAAATTATGAGGCATACAAAGAAGCAAAAAAGGATATCCCAATCAAAAGAATATAAAGAGATAGAAATCAGTTCTATGGGTGCCCAGATAATGGACACAGAACTCCAAACAGCAATATTAAAGAATTTAAATTGTTGAACACACTAAAGGAAATGAGGGGGGAAAAGATTCTTAAATAAGGAAATAGGAAACAAAAACTACCAAACAGAAATGTTGGAACTGAAGAATACAATAGCTAAAATGAAAAAGATATTAGAGAAATTAAACAGTAGATTTAAACTGTCAGAAGAATTAATATGTGAAATAGAGAAGAAAGTAACCAAGCCTACTGAGTTGCTTGAGAAACAGGAGATAAGAATAAAGAAAATTAACCAAACCTAAATGGAGACACCTTCAAGTGACTATGAATTATGGGTATCCTGGGAAGGACAGGAGAGGAAAAAGAAATACTTGCAAAAATAAAACTACCCAGAATTTTTAAAGAAGTTAATCTGCAAAACCAGGAAGCTCAATGAACTCCAAGCAGAATATGTCTAAAGAGGTCCACTCCTAGGACACGTTGTAATTAAACTCCTGAAAATAAAGATGAAAGAATCCTGAAAGCAGCAAGCAAGAAGCTCAGTGTAACAACTGAGAGATAGTAAGTTGAAGTGCCATTTTTCTATCAGAAAGCAAGGAGACCAGAAGGCAATGGAAAATACACACATAAAGCACTGGGGGGGGGCGGGGTATGTAAACCAAGAAGTCTTTATCTAGCAAAACTATCCTTCAAAACTGTGGACAGAGAAAGAGAGAGAGAAAAAAAGTCAGGGTGAATTAAAGACATTCCTAGATAGGCAAAAGTTGTGGGAATTCATTACTACCAGATGTGCTTTGCAAGAACTGTTACAACATATTCCTTAGTTATGGGCTATAAACCTTATATCTTCAAATGCATAAGAAGTAGATACAAAGTTATCATACAAAGTTATCCTAACAGACACAGAATGTATAGTGATGTGAAAAATGATATAGTAATAAAAATAGGGAAGAGAGAATTAGGATTAAAACTATGTATATTTATATATACTGA
>NW_006408874.1:1750272-1755749 GCF_000296735.1 Chrysochloris asiatica | reverse complement strand
TATAAATACATATCAACAAATGTATGTGTATATGTTTATATGCATATATATATATATACATATACATATATACACACACACACACACAAGTATGATGGCTCCATATGTAAGCCCTAGACTGCAAACCACAAGGTCTGAGGTTTGAGCTCACCAGCCCCTCCTCAGGACAAGATGAGGCTTTCTGCTCCCTTGACCATGTAAAGCGTCAGAAACCCTATACAGGTTTGCTATGAGTCAGAACAGACTCAATGGCATTTAACAACATGTTACTTGCTGTTTGTTAATTGTTGGTACAAAAAATGAAGCACTAAGCATTCCTCCCACAACCCTGTCTACGCCTCAGTTGGGTTTGATAATCTGTTGCAATGGCCACACAGGACTCAGACACCATATTCTGAGATTTTTGCTAAGTGCTGTCAAGTTGGTTCCGACTCATAGCGACCCTATAATAAATAGGGTTAGCAAGGAGCAGCTGGTGAGTTTGAACCACTGACTTTGTCATTCTAACTGACTTTACAGTCCAGTGCTTATCCTACAACGCCATACCAGGACTCCATTAAAGAAGTTAACAGGTTACAGTTTGGGGTCAGAAACACTCAGTGAACACTCAGTTGCTTTTAAACCACAGGACACACCACTCCACCATAAGCCTCAGCCTGAAGGCACACAGCTCTAGCTCTGGGTCAGCAAACCTAGCTCCCCCACATAAGTGCCCGGAGACACCCCACTGTACAAGCAAGGCTCCTGCCCACAGTCACTCAGCATTACTAGTTCTGGGGACTGGGAAGTCCAGTACTCTATCTCGTGCTTTTCCTCTGCCATTCCTCCAATGCAACAGCTTTCTGTCCCTGGGTAGAGGAGATTCAATGCACAGGGAACTCAGGGTCCACAGGACACACTCCACTCCTGCCTCTTCTTTGATGACAGTGAGATCCCCGCTCCTACTTCTGAGTTCGCTCACTTTAAACCCTGATAGAGTTTCAAGTTTTTACAATTATAACAAACTCTGTTGAATCGTGTCATCCGATCAGTATCTTCTCCCAGTATCTTACCCAGACCCAGTAGATCAGAAACGTTGTTTGATGGAGTTACAGACTGTGGCTAAAAGAGACATTAAATGTTGGTATCTAGGTAAAATAAATCTTTGTAAATATTGTGTCTCAAATGTAGTAAGTTTCATGGTAACTATTAAGAAAATATTTCAAAATTATACTCAGAGTGGAAGAAGGCACAAATCAAACACAAAACAAGAAAGCAACTAAACGCAAATAATGACAAAATTATTATTATTATTTTAAATGGTAGGACAAATAAATTATACCAGCAAAAAAAAAAAAAAAAATCCATTGTTGTTGGGCCAGTTCCAACTCAGAGCACCCATATAGGACAGAGTAGAACTACCCCACAAGGTTTCTAAGGCGATAATCTTTATGGAAGAAGCTTGCCATGTCTTTCTCCCATGAAACAATGGTGAGCTCAAAGCACTGACCTTTCAGTTAGCCGTCAAGTGCTTAATCACTGTACTACCAGCGACCTTATAAATAAGCTTTAAAACAGCCCCCCCCCCAAGAAAAAGTAAGTTCTTCCTTATCAGTAATTACTGTAATGTAAATGGTTTCATCTATCTATGCAAAAGGCATTGAGTAGCAAAATGGTTAAGAAAATATGACCCTTGCATATGCTTTCTACAAAAGATATTTCTTAGGCCCAGGGACACTAACAGACTGAAAGTAAAAGGATAGAAAATAATATCCCATGCAAATAGTAACCAAAAGAAAGCAAGGGTGACCATATTGATATCAGACAAAATCGACTAATTCAAAGTATATTTTAAGAGATGATGAAGAATATATATTAATAAAAGGTACTACCCGGCAAGAGAATGTAACACTTATAAATTTATCATCTAACATCAGTGCACCAAGATACATAAATATATAACTGAAGGAACAACAGGTGACTCGGCTACATCATTGTCATTACTGCTAGAACTTCTAAACAAATAAATAGTAAGGAGATAAAGGACTTCAACAATAAAATAAATTATATCTAATAGACATGTATCACTGTCTGCCTCACATCAGCATTATGCTCAATGGAGAAAAATTAAGTCTTCTCCATGAGAATGGGAACACTATCACCATTTCTGTTCAATAAAGTGATCTCTGTCTATAGATGACATGATCTGATATAGAGAAAAGCTCAGTGAGTCTACAAGAAAAGTTCTAGAGGTAATATAAAGGGTTTTAAAACTTTTGTGGAAATGTAATTAAAAGATAATGAAACTCTTCTGCAAAGTTTTTGAAGCCCCCTATTAGAAAAATTCAACAGTTTCAAGGTACAAGATCAACACATAAAAATAACATGTGTTTCTAAACACCAACAAGTAGAGATTTGAAAAGGAAATCAAGAAAATAATTCCATTTACAGTAGCACCTAAAAGAGTAAAATACCTAGGAATATGTAATATAAAACTAAAACATTTCTGTAAGAGACTAAAAGAAACTTAAGTAAATAAAAGGACATCCCATGCTATGGATTGGAATACTTAATATTGTGAAACTGTCAATATTACCCAAAGTAATACACAGATTCAATGCAATTCTCATCAAAATTACAACAGCATTTTTTATAGAAATGGAAAAACTAATACCTCTATATAGAAAGGTGAGAGGCCCACAAATAACAAAAGCAAATTTGGTAGGAGAACTCACTCTCTGCGATTTCAAAACATATAGGACTGCTATAGTAATAAGCAAATCAGCCTGGTACTAGTTTAATGACAGACACATGTATCAATAGAAGAGAATTGAGAGCCCAGAAATAAAGTCATATTTTTGAACAGCTGATTTCCAACACTACTATTAAGCCAGTTCAATTTAGAAGGAACAGTCCAGTGTTCTGGAACACTGGATTTCCACATGCAGAAAATAAATAAATAAATAAATAAAAATAACGCAAGATCCATACCTCGCACCGTACACTAAAACGAGTTCAAACGTGATAAAGGACCTAAAACCATACAATTCTTAGAAGAAAATTAATTCATGGAACCTAGTTTTTTTGTCTGTCTGTTTTAATGATGGAGAATCAAATCTACAAACATCAGAAGATCATTGGAACCTCATCCAAATTAAATAATTATGTTCACCAAACTACTTTAAGGAGCTCTGGTAGCGTGGTGGTGGTGATGTGCCGTGGAGTCGGTTCCGACTCATAGTGACCCTGTACAGGGTTTCTGAGGCTGTAAATCTTTGTGGGAGCAGAAAGCCTCATCTTTCTCCCATGGAGCAGCTGGTGGTTTCAAACTGCTGACCTTACAGTTTGCAGCCCGATTCGTAACCACTGCGCTACCAGAGTTCCTTTCTTGTAGCGTAGTGGTTACGAATTGGACTGCTAATTTCAGGGTCAGCAGTTCGAAACCACCAGCTGTTCCGTGGGAGAAAGATAAAGATTTCTGCTCCCGTAAAGATTTACCTGTACCAGGGTCGCTATGAGTCGGAACCAACTTCACGGCACATAACAACAGCAACAAACTACTTTATCACAATAGTAAAATGGCACCCTAAAGACAGTGGAAGAATTTGGGTGGGATTATCTGATAAGGACCTAATAGCTAAAATATATGTAAAACTGCTGTAATTAAGCAACAAAAAGACCTCAAACAGTGAGCAGAGGACATGAACAGACAAATCAAAGTGGACATTCTCACTGTCAGAACACACATGAAAAGATGCTTAGCATCGTTAGCCATTTGTTGTTTAAGTGCTGTTGAGTCAGTTCTGACTCATAGCAACCTTGCGGTGCAAACTGACTTTGCAGTCCAGTGCATTAACCTGCAGCACCACACCAGGACTCCATCACAAATAGCTATTAGAAAGATGCAAACTACAATGAGATACCTCCTCACCCCTTCACTGTTGTTGTTATTAGGTGCCATTGAGTTTCTTCTGACCCATAACAACAATATGTAAAACAGTCTTACCCCATCCTCACAATTGCTGCTATGCTTGAGCTGTTGCTGCTGCCACTATGCCAATCCATCTCACTGGGGGTTCTCTACTTTTCCAAGCATGATGTCATTTTCCAGGGACTGGTCCTTCCTGATAATATGTTCGGAGTATGAGAGACAAAGTCTTACCATCCTGGCTTACAAGGTGCACTCTTACTGTACTTCCAACACAGATCTGTTGGTTCTTTTGGGAGTCTATGGTACTTTCAATATTCTCCTCCAACACTAAAACTCAAATACATCAATTCTTCCATGGTCTTCATTATTCACGGTCCAACTTTCACATGTTTATAAGGCTATTGGAAGTATCATGGCTTGGGTCAGGTGCACTGTAGTCCTCACACTGACATCTTTGCTCTTGAACACTTTAAAGAGGTCTAATGCACTGGACTGCAAGGTCGGTTTAAACCCCAAGATTGGTGGTTCAAGCTCAGCAATCACTCCTTGGGAACCCTATTACAGAGTCGCTATGAGTCGGAACCGACTCAGCGACACTTAACAACAACAACAACATATTTATTTATAAATATGAATTTACTTTTGTTGTTATTGCTACATGCTGTTAAGTGCTGTCACATCGGTTCTGACTCATAGAGAACCTATGTTTAGGGTTCCTGAGGAGCATCTGGTGGGTTTGAACTGCTGACCTTGAGGTTCACAGTCCAGTGCTGACTACAGCGCCACACTAGGAGTCCAGGTGTATATCTTAGCGACCTAAAAGAGACATTTGTGTACTTGTGTTCATAAAATTCTTGTTCACAATAGCAACAAGGTAGAAGCAATCCAGTTTCCCATCTGTGGACGTATGGATGAACAAAGTGTACTACTCTGCCATAAAGACAAGTTCTGATGCATGCTACAACATGAATGAACATCAAAGACATTATGCTTAGTGAAATAAATCAATCACAAAAGAATAAATAATGTATGATCTCACTTATACCTATGAAATAGAAAGAACAGGTAAATAACTGAAGACCTGAACTGGGAAGGAGATGGGAGAGAGAGACTCATTCTATGCAAAGTAGTGGTTTTATATTTATGTTGTTGTGAAAATTGACATCAATGAAAGGTAATAGCTGCACAACTTTATGAATACACTAGGAAAGGTGAGGAATGGTAAATATAGTATATACACTTTTACAACCACCACAGCAACCAATAGAAAAACAGTTGTAGCTGATACTACTGAGATACAACTAAACAGTTCATGGGTTTGTTCTCTTGCTTCAAAGGTCATAGCTTTGCAGGACTATCCAACCAATTGGCCTAGCACTGTTTACAGAGTTTTGATTTACGTCCTAGTTTAGTGAGTAGTGTATAGGGTCTTTTTTGCAAGTGACCATCCAATCTGCAGCAATTGATCTCTCTTCACTTACAGTTGCAGAAGCAGAAGGAGTCCTAGAAACAGGATTCGGAATTATGCTGCACTAAAAACCTTTCCTTAGCCATAAAGCCAAAATAA
>NW_006408874.1:1736133-1750172 GCF_000296735.1 Chrysochloris asiatica | reverse complement strand
TATTGGCTCAACATATGCATCCTGATCAAAGAGATGAATGAAGAACAGAATTTCAACTTACTGGACCCATTGAGATCTGATCATTTTTTAACCTTGAATCAAAAATATCCCTTGACGTCATCTTCTAACTTAATAGATTTTTTCTGAGTTAGTAAATGTTTACCTTGAACATTGCACTTTATAAAAGGATTGCATCAAATAAAATCATTACCAGTAACTGTAAAGTATAGATGAGTATTTGGTGTGGCATTAAGGGTCTTGTTGTTAAGTGTCTTATTGTCAAGTTGGTTCTGACTCATAGCAACCATATATAGGGTTTCGGAGGAACAGCCTGTGACTTTGAGCCACTGACTTTGTAGTTCAAACTGACCTTTCAATCCAGGGCATTATTCCGCAGTGCCACACCTTAGCGCGCCACCCAATACTCATCTATATACATAAGATACATGTATATATCTATATACATAAGACATATCTATACATAAGATATAGATGCGTATTTAGTGGGGCAATAGGTGTAAGTCATTGGCAATTAAATGATATAGAGAAAGAAAGCAAGACTAATCACTCAGTGTGAAGTCATTGCTATTGAATTGTATATATAGAAATAGTTGAGTGAGGATACGATCTGCTGTGGATATTTTCACCAAAAATCAACTTTTAAAAAGATAAAATCAAGACATTCCAAGATAAAATATTTGTTACCATCAGACCTACCATGCAGATAGTGCTAACAGGAGTTTTTCAGATAGAAAGGAAAGGGCACTAGTTAAAATGGACAAATTCCTAGAAACACATAACCTACCTAAATTGACTCGAGAAGAAATAGAAAATCTAAACAGACCCAGAACAAGGAAAGAGATTGAATCAGTAATTTAAAATTTCCCAACAAAAAGTTCTAAATCAGATAACGTCACTGGAGAATTCTACCAGACATTTTAAAAAGAATTAGCATGGGTTCTGCTCAAATTCTTCCTAAAAATAAAAGAAGGAACACTCCTTAACTTGCACTATGATGCCAATGTTACCCTGACAACCAAGCCAGTCAAAGATGCCATACGAAAACTGCAGCCAATACCACTTAGGAATATTGCTGTAAAATTTTTGAACAAAATATTAGCAAACAGAATCCAACAGTATATTTATTACTAGGATTATACACCATGACAAAATGGACTATGTCCCAGGAATGTGGAGTAGTTCAATAGTAAAAAATCGATCAATGTAAAACAAAACCAAAAAAATGAATAGAACAAAGGAAAATAGATACATGATCAGCTGAGTTGACACACCAAAGGCATTTTATAAAATTCAATACCCTTTTGGATTAAATTTTTATTTTAACATTCAACAAGTTAATAATTCCGAAGGGAAATTTCTCAATATCACTAAGGGCTTTAAGGAAATACTAACAGCCAAGATTATACTCAGTGGAGAAAGAAACATTGAGAGCTTTATACTTAATATCAGGAACAAGACAAGGATGTCCATTCTCAACACTGATACTATATTGCACTGAAAGTCCTAGCCAGAGCAGTGGTAGTGCTTGGTAGTTATGTGCCATGGATTTGGTTATGACTGATTGCAACCCTTTATAGGTTTCCAAGCCTATAAATCTTTATCGGAGCAGAAAGCCTCATCTTTCTCCCATGGGGCGGCTGATAGATTCAAACTGTTGACCTTAAAGATAGCAGCCCAACTCGTAACCCGGTGCCCTACCAGAACAATAAGACAAGAAAAAGTTAAAAAAAGGTATCCAAAACAAAGTAAAAAGGTATCCAAACCAAGAAGGAAGAATTAATGTGGTGTTGACAGATAAAGCACTAGACTTCAAGGTTTGTTTGAACTACACAGTGGTTCAAACTCGGTAGCTATTCCTTGGAAACCCTATATAGGGTCACTATGAGTCGGAACTGATTCGATGGTACTTAACAACAATTCATAGATAACGTGATACTTTATATAGTAATCCACCTTATCCGCAGTTTTGTTTTCCCTGATTTCAGTTACCCACAGTCTTCAAATATTTCAACTTCCTCTGGAACTACAACTAAATCTCTTTTATTGGTATTTCCTGCATTCTTTCTGTTTAACCTTGAGAGCTGGACACTTCTCAGTGTAGACGCCTCTGTTTCCTCTAAATTATTTCAGTAGTCTCTGTCATTCTTATGACTTTAAATTACTTATGTGCCCATTCTCAAATTTTATCTCCAGCTTGGTCCTTTCTTTTATTTCTCCTGCTAGTTAGTCCCTTTGTCTGTGTGTGTAATCCAGAAATACTTGTGCCTAGGAGAAATAAAGAAAGTATAATAAAATATTAATATTTGGTTGGAATGGACAGTTTGTATTTCCTTCTATGTTACTTGAATGGCTGTTAAACTTTGAAGTTTACAAAACACTCATATTTAATCTTTTTTTGATATGCTCAATAATCCTATCTTGGGCTCCTAGAAACTAAATGTCAACTGGTATCTTCCAGTCGAGGAAATCAGTCCTCTTAGTTAGGTGTCTTTATGCTTTTCCATGCCATTTCATTCGAAGCAGAACATTTAAATTCTCATTTTGTTTCATTGTGTTCCAACTACCTTACACTTTACTTATGGTGCCTATTTTGATCTTACAGGTGGATTTGACATGGAAGTCAAAGGTTGGGGTGGAGAAGATGTTCATCTTTACAGAAAATACTTACATGGAGACCTTATTGTAATTCGGACTCCAGTTCCTGGTCTCTTTCACCTCTGGCATGAGAAACGCTGTGTGGATGAATTGACTCCAGAGCAATACCGCATGTGCATCCAGTCCAAAGCCATGAATGAGGCCTCACATTCTCACTTGGGAATGCTGGTCTTCAGAGAGGAAATAGAGATGCACCTTCATAAACAGGCATACCGGACAAATAGAGAAGCTGTTCGTTAATGTCATCATCAATATCATCTTAGTGCATTACTGTCTGAACTATAAACCAGCACCATTTATTTAGCCTTAATTCCAAATAGACATACAGTGCCTCTTTCAGGGAAGAAATAGATTATTTTTTCTTGTTCTTTCTGACACGTCTTGCTATGAGAAGAAAAATAATTGTTTCAAAATACAAATCCTCTATTTTGTGAGAACACTGCACTATAGAGTATTGGACATACTGGAACCTGTTGGTTGTCTCAAAAGCAGTTCATTCGGCCCTATTGTTTGGAGTACTTGTGTGTCCTGATGGTTTCTAGCTGATTGGATATATGAGTCAAGAGCATAAGATCATCACAAGAGGGCAGTGTGCTGCTGCAAGTGCACGAAGTGGACACTCTTCACATGATGCCTCCTACATTGTTGTTGTTATGTGCTATGGAGTCAGTTCCGACTCATAGTGACCCTGTACAGGGTTTCTGAGGCTGTAAATCTTTATGGGAGCAGAAAGCCTCATTTCTCCCGTGGAACAGCTGGTAGTTTTGAACTGCTGACTGTGAGATTAGCAGCCCGATTGGCTAATAGCTTGGAGAATCCGTTTTCTGCTGAAGCTGAGAATAATTAAATGCCATATCCAAAATCTGTCCAAGAGAAGACAGAAGCCCAAACCCCATTGCCTGGTCCCCTGAATGTGTTCTTAAACAGATGGTTGATAGTAGAAAATACTTAGATTATAGTCTATGGCTTGGTTAAAACTATGTGGTATTACATTTATCATCATGTTCAGGATTAATAGTACAAGTTGCTATAGACGGTTTTGAACAATCAGAAATAGACATGGAAATGTTTCAAAAACATGGACGTATACTGTACCTAGGAACATCAATTTGGGGGAGCAAGAGTTACATCAGGATTTTCTTATGGCAGTTTACAGTCGTTGAGCATAGCATTTTTTTTTTCCGCTTTGTATTGTCTCATTTAAGATTATATATTTATTATTCTTTATCTTCTAATATAATGTCTGTGGGGAAATATACTTCCATTATTATAATATTTTGACTTGAGAGCGTTTCACTGAGGAGAGAAAAAAATTAATGAGCTATATCATAAGATCATACTGGTTTGAAAAATAGGGAGGGTTAGCTAGTATTATAGAAATTTGAATTACAGAAAACCTCAGAGGAAAAATTATATTTCTTGCAGATAGAATAACATTTTAATTGAGGTGTAGGTTTTATTAATGAGATTAGGAGAATAAGAACTTGTATTCAAAAAGGACTGTACTATATTATCACATGTGAATTTTTTACCTAAATCCAGAAATTGGAGATACGGTGAAAGGCATGCGTAAGTTTTGAACTGTTGACTTTTAAAAGGAACCTCTTTTGAGTTCTTTCTATTTGTACACACCCAAACCCACTGCCATTGAGTCAGTTCCTACTTACAGCTACCCTGTATGTGCTTTCTAAGGCTGTGAATCTATACGGGAGCAGAGAGCCTCATCGTTTATAGTAGAGTGACTGGTGGGTTTGAATTGCTGACCTTATCGTTAGCATGCATCCCTGAAAATACACAGAAGAAAACACATTACACTTTTTGCTCAGTAAATCCTCATTTGAAATACTAGAAATTCCAAATTTTGGGCTGCCACTTGAATTCAGTTTTACAATAATTCTTACCAATTCCAGCTTGCAAGTTGGAATAGCATTTAGTCATGTTGTAAGGTGTAAAGATGTTCTCTGCAAAATTATTCAAGCATTCATCCTTTTCTATATGCAAGGCTTCCTTTATTAATTACTATGAAAACCAGGTAATTATGGTACTTAAAATAAGACAATGCAGTTATTTACAGAGGTAAGTTGCCACTTGTTTCTTGACAAGTGTTATGTTTTGTTATTTTACTTTTTATTTTGTCAAACTAGCTTTTTGTTAAAAGTTGCAAATTAAGCTATGTAAACATGTTTTTGATATTAAATGGTACCAATAAAGTATTTAATTTAAAACATTAAATGTAAATATGTTAATTTTCTATTATATTCTTATTCAGTGTCATCAATTCAGTTTTGACTCATAGCAACCCTGTACAGGGTTTCTGAGGAGCGACTGGTGAGCTTGAACCGCCAACCTTGCAGTTCAAACCAACCTTGCAGTCCAGCGCATTAACCCACAGCACTACACCAGGACTCCAGTTTTTTACTATAAGACATCATTACTACAGAAAAATGTGTACTGTAATTATGCACTTTAAAAATAGCAGAAATAGCAGCGCCAATACTAATGCACCAAAATAAGGGCCACCACAGCACTGTCAGTGACAGTTGCTGTTCTGCTCCTCCACGATCATATGCCTCACTCTGTCAGTAAGACTCACTGCCCTGCCTCTTACTTGTGATCAATCTTCACTTGTTTTTCTTCATAATTTGCCCAACTGTGTATGTATCCATACTTAATATAGTTTGTTGTTGTCGTCGTTGTATACCATTAAGTCAGTTCTGATGCATTGCAACCCTATTTAGGGTTTCCAAAAGTAGCTGGTGGATTTGAACTACTGACCTTGTAGTTACCAGTCCAGTGCTTATACAGTGCCACATCAGGACTCTAGTTTTGCCTCTTTCTCAATTTATATACTTTATAATTTCATCATATATTTCCCCCTTACTTTCACTCAGTATTGCTTCTTTTGAGGTTCATCATGTTAATTTCAGATTATTCATTTTTACACTGAACAGTTTTATGGACTGAAGTGTGTCCCCTAAACTATGTGTGATGCTATAGGATAAGCACGGGGCTGCTAACTCCAAGGTCAGCGGTTCAGACCTACCAGCCACTCCTTGGAATCGATGTGATAGCACTTAACAACGAGCAACAACAGAGTATGTGGATCAAATAGACTATATCTGTGTGAAGAGACATCATAAGGCAAAGGGCCGACAGTAGAACAAATCCTCAAAGTTCAGGCGAAAGCTGAACAATGTTGAAACAAGTCCATGAGAGCCAAATTTTGGCCTTGAGTATATTATACCTGAATTTAGAGCCATCTTAAGAGCAGATTTGATGCATTAGACACTAATGACTGAAAACCAGAGGAATTGTGAGATGGCATCAAAAACACATCATACATGAAGAAAGCAAAAGGTCATTTTTAAAGAAGGAAAGAAAAGACTAAAATGTATGTCAGAATACACTGAAATTTTTGAATGCAAAGAAGCTAAAAGGACTGGAAGAAATGAAGTAAAAGAGTTGAACAAAAATAATTGGTTGATGTTCATCCATCTCAAGAAGTAGCATATGATCAAGAATCGAAAGTATTGGAGGCAGGAGTCCAAAATGGACTGAAGGCATTGGTGAAAAACAAGGCTCCAGGAAATGATAGAATAGAAATTGAAATGTTTCAACAAACATGCAATGCTGCTGGTACTCACTTGTCTATGCCAAGAAGTTTGGAAGACCAACTACCTGTCCAACCAATTGGAAGAAATCCATTTTTGTGCCCATTCCAAGGAAAGGTGACCCAATGAAATAGAAACCACTGAGCAATATGATTAGTATCATATTCAAGTAAATTTTACTGAGGATAATTCAAAAATGGTTACAGCACTACACTGACAAGGAAATTCAAGTTGAATTCGGAAGAGGGAAGGGAACTAGGAATATATCATTGCTGATATCAGATGAATCTTGGCTGAAAGCAGAGAATACCAGAAAGATGTTTACTTGTGCTTTATTGACTATTCAAAGGCACTCAACTGCATGAATCACAACAAACTATGAATAACATTGCAAAGATATTGTTGACAATATCTGGTTGTTAGGTTTTTATTACTCTTTTATTAATAGACATTTTAGGTGTTTTAGGTGTTTCTAGTTTATATATATATATTTGTTCCTATTCTTTACTTTGTTCATTTTGCTTTTATAAGCAGTGTTATGAACACCACTGTGCATCTCTCTTACAACTATGCAAATATTTCTCCAAGAGTAAAGTTCTAAAATGACCAGTCAAGTGTATGTTCAATTTACTTTTCAAAGTAGACTGCTCCCTATTCTAGATGGGAGTTTGCTGTGTATCCTTGAAAATGTTTAATGTTGTTGAGTACAGGTAAGTCATTTCCAATTTAAAACAACAGAAGGAAACACTGCTGTTGAGTACAGGTAAGTCATTTCCAATTTAAAACAACAGAAGGAAACACTGCCCAGTCAAGTACCACCCTCACAATCAATGCTATATTGAGCCCTTTGTTAACATCCACTGTGTCAGTCCATCTCATTGAAGATATACCTCTTTGTACCTCAAGTTTACCAAGCATGGTGTTCTTCTCCAGGGATTGGGCCCTCCTCATAACATTCCAAAGTGCATGAGATGAAGTATTACCATTCTCGCTTCCAAGCCGTATTCTAGTTGTGCTTCCAAGCCAGATTTTTCATTCTTCTGGCAGTACACAGTGTACTCACTATTTTTCACCAACACCATAATTGAAATATATCAGTTCACTGTTTTGTTTTATTCACTGTCCAGCTTTCACATGCATATGAGGCAAATAGATATACTATGGCTGGTGTTAGGTGTACCTTGGTACTCAAAGTGACATTTATGCTTGTCAATACTTAAAAAGAGTTCTTTTGCAGTAGATTTTTCTAATGCAATACATCGTCTGATTTCTTGGCTGCTGCTTCCATGGGCATTTATTGTAGATCCAAGAAAAATGAAATCCTTGACAACTTTAATCTTTTCTCTGTTTATGATGTTGCTTATTGGTCCAGTTTTTTTGTTGTGTTTTAAAGATTTTATTGTGAATTGAGTGATAGTTTACATAGGAGAACATCAATTTTGCACTCATCCCATAATATTTCGTTTCATTGCAATGTTTACAATCCGTATTTGCTTCTATTCCCTCTGTTGTTTTTGTTTCTTTTTGTTGTACACAATAACACTCAGGTATATATAATCATTTAAACAATCAAAGGGAACATTTTGCTAACCTGCCTCCTGGTCGCCCACACACAGTCTTTCTCTTTCCATGAGTCTTTCTTTCTCTCCATGTCATCATCTCTGCCTCCATCTCTGGTGTCCCTGCTTAGCTGGATAGGATCCCACATTCTACTCATGCTCTTCTTCCTGGATGGTGCTAGGGTCCTCTGTTCCTGGAATGTAAGATTAGCTACTCCCCTAATGCCTTCCTTTGTGTTTAATAAAACACCAGTAAGCATCTTTCTGGTATTTTCTACTTTTAGCCAAGATCCATGTGACATTATCAATGTTCAAATCCTTTTCTGAATCCTTGACTTTCTGACAGCTCCCAGTTGATAACTGTTGTGACTGTTTTAAAATTATCTTCAGCAAAATTTTGCTTATGTGTGATATTAATTGCATTCTTTTATAATTTTCATATTCTGTCGAATCACCGTTCTGTGGAATGGACATAAATAGGGATGTCTTCCAGTCAGTTAACTGTCTTTCAAATTTCTTGGCATGGATGACTGAGCACTTCAATTGTGTCCGTTTGTTGAAACATCTCAATTGGCATCCTGTCAATTCCTGTCACTTCGTTTTTCACCAGGGCAACTTGGACTTCTTCCTTTAATGCCACCAGTTCTTGATCATATGCTACCTTGTGAAATGATTGAATGTCAACCAATTCCCTTTGGTATAGTGACTGTGTAATTCTTCCTTCTTATGAGGCTTCCATTGTTGTTCAATATTTTGTCCATACATTTCTTCAGTATTGCAACCCTATGCTTGATTTTTTTTTTCTTCAATTCTTTCAGCTTGAGAAATGTTGACTGTGTTCTTCCCTTTTAGTTTTCTAATTCCAGTTTTTAGCACATTTCATTATAATACTTTGTCTTCCATACACCCTTTGAAATCTGTTCAGCTATTGTACTTCATTTCTTCCTTTCACTTTTGCTGCATTCAAAAGCAAGTTTCAGAATCTCTTCTAACATCCATTTGGGTCTTTTTTTCCTTCTTAATGACCTTATGCTTTTTTCATGAATGATGTCCTTGATATCATCTCATAATTTATCTGGTCTGTCAGTATCCAATGTATCAAATCTATTATTGAGAAAGTTTCTATTTCAGATGTAAGATAATCAAGACCATAGTTTGGCTCTCATGAGCTTGTTTTAATTTTCTTCAGCTTCAACTTGAACTTGCATATGAGCAAATTGTCTGTTATGCAGACTGAGTCTTGGTCTGAATGATGGTATTGAGCTTCTCCATCATCTCTTTCCACAGATGAAAGTCGATTTGATTCCTATGGATTCCATCTGGTAAGGTCCATGATATTTTTTTAAAATTGGACTATGTGAATAGCCATTACATTGTTTAAGGAAAAATTATTTTCAAAATTGTATCATGCCATCTCTGGCATCATTTCTATTACCAAGCCACACTTTACAACTACCAATCTTTCTTTCTTTCCAACTTTTTCATTCCAATCAACAGTGATTATCAATACATTTTGATTGCAAGTTTTATCAATTTCATATTGCAGAAGTTTGTAAAAATCTTCAGTTCATATTTGACATTAGTGATTGGTACATAAATTCGAATAATAGTCACATTAGTTTGTTTTCACTGTAGTCACATGGAATTTTATCTTATCACTGACAACACTGTACTTCAGGACAGATCTTGAAATGTTCTTTTTGACAATGTGTCTATTGCTGTTCCTTTTCAATATGCCATTTCTGGCATAGTGGACCATATGAGCGTCTGATTCAAAATGGACAATGTATGTGCATTTCAACTAACTGATGCCTTGGATATCTCTTTTTAGTGTTCCATTTTATTGAAGTTACTTAAAATTTTCCTTGATTCATGCTTCATACATTCCATCTTCCAATGACTAATAGATGTTTATTACTGTATTGTCTCAGATTGAGTCATGCTATGTCAGAAAATCAAGATCCTGAAAGATTTATTTCATTCACATCATTAAGATCAACTCTACTTTGAGAAGGTAGCTATTCCACTTTCATATTATGAATGTCTTCAATCATGAAGGATTCATCTTCTGGCACTGAATTGAGATAGTGTTCTGCTGGTATTCTTAAGGTTTTCATTGGCCTATTTTTCAGAACTAGATCACCAGGTCTTTCTTCTCAGTCTGTTTTAGTCTGGAAGTTCCACTGAACCCTGTTCATCATTGAGTATCATGCTGGTATTGGAATACTGGTGGCATAGCTTCCAACATCACAACATGCAAGCCACCACAGCATGACAAACTGACAGATGAGTCTTGGGTTTATTGTAGTTGGTAGGTGCCATCGAGTTTGTTTTAACTCACTGTGACCCTATGCACAACAGAATAAAATACTTCCTGACCCTGTGCCATCCTTAACGATTGTTATGTTTAAACTACTGCCAATGTGTCAATCCATCTTGTTGGGAGTTTTCCACTTTTTCGATGACCCTCCACTTTATCAAGCAAATGTCCCATTTACCTAACAACATGCCAGAAATACTAGAGAAGACTTGCTATCCTTGCTTCTAAGGAGGATTTTGGCTGTACTTATTCTAAGAAAGATGTGTGTGTCCTTCTGGCAGTCCATAGTATTCTTCACCAACACTATAGTTCAAATGTATCGATTCTTTCACCTTCCTTATTCATTGTCCAACTTTCGCATGCATCTGAAGTGACTGCAAATATCATGGTTTGGGTCAGGCACACCTTAGTCCTCAAAATGACATTTTTGCTCTGGCACATTTTTGCAGCAGATTTGCCTAATGTAATTGTCATTTGTTTTATTGACTGCTACTTCCATAAACATTGATAGTGAATCCAAGCAAAATGAAGTATTTAACAACTTCAGTCTTGTATCTGTTTATCATGATTTTTTTTTTAATTGGTTCAGCTGTGATGTTTTTATTGGTCCATTTTCATTTTTTTCACATTAATGTAAAATCTATACAGAATGTCTTTGAACTTCATCAATAAGTGTTTCAAGTGCTCTTCGCTTCCAGTAAGCAAGGTTGTGTCATCTGCATATCACAGATTTTTAATGACATTTCCTGCACTCCTGATGCCATGTTCTTCATAGACTCCAGCTCCTCATATTTGTTCATTGTAGAATTTGAGTAAATAGTATGAAAGGATACACTCCTAGCAATCACCTTTCCTGATTTTAAATTATTTTGTATCCCCCTGTTGTGTTCCAATTACTGCCTCTTGGCCTATGTACTTGTTTCTCATGAATTAAGTGTTATGGTATACCCATGTTTTTCAATGTTTTCTATAGTTTGTGATGATCCATACATTTTAATGGTTTTGTATAGTGAATAAAGCACAAGTCAGGGTATTTTCAATTGCCTCATATGCATGAAAAAGTTGGACAATGAATTGGAAAGACCAAAAGCACTGCAGAAGAATTTATGCATTTGAGTTAGGATGCTGGAGAAGAATATTGAAAGTTCCGTGGACCGCCAGGGCAACAAACAAATCTGTGTTGGAAGAAGTAAAAACAGAATGATCCTAAGAAGCCAAGATGACCAGACTTGGTCTCTCAGACACTGGGCATAATATCAGGAGAGACTAGTTCCTGGAGAAGGACAGCATGCTTGGTAAAGTGGAGGGTCAGCGAAGAAAAGGCAGATCCTCAGTGAGATGGAATGGCACTGTGGCAGCAGCAACGAGCTCAAGCTTAACAAAGATTGTGAGGTTGGCACAGGATCAGGTAGTGCTTTGTTCTGTTGTGCATAAGGTCACTATGATTCAGAACCAGCTTGATGGCACCTAACAACATCAACAACAGTCTTTCTGGTATTTTATGCTTTCAGCCAAGATCTATCTGACATTGGCAATAATAATCCTAGTTTTACATCCTCTTTTGAATTCAGTTTGAATTTCTGGCAGCTCATTGTTGATTTACTGCTGCAACCATCTTAAAATTATCTTCAGCAAAATATTACTTGCATGTTATATTAGTGATATTGTTAAATTATTTCCACATTCTGTTGGTTCACCTTTCTTTGAAAATAAATATGAATCTTTTCCAATTAGTTGTCCAGGTAACAGTCTTCCAAATTTCTTGGCATAGACAAGTGAGCACCTCTAGCACTGCAACAGTTTGTTGAAAGCTTTCCATTTGTATTCTGTCAATTCTTAGAACCTTTTTTTTTTTTTTTTGCTAATACCTTCAGGTATTTAGGTATTAGGGTAGCTTGGACTTATTCCTTCAGTACCATCAGTTCTTGATCATATACTACCATTTGAAATGGTTGAACAGTAACCAATTCTTTTTGATACAGTGACTCTTTGTCTTCCTTCCACCTTTTTTTTTTTTTTTAAGAAATGTTTGTTGTGAATTGAGTGAAGGCTTACAGAGATAATCATCAGTTTTACCTTCAACAAATCATAATTAGTTTCATCTCAATTTTCATAATCTCTTCCATGTAACAACAGTTATGCCACTTACTCTCTGTGGATCTTATTTCCATTTTGCCATCATTCCCAGACCTTCTGAACTTTGTGCTTAAGTAAGACATTTTGCTCTCAAATGGTTGACAATTACATGGTGAGCATACCTTACTAGTGTTGTTGTTCCCCTATATACCTATCTACTATATGGCTGAAAGTTGACCCACAAGGGTGAATTCTATTCCAGACTTAATCACAGGTTCCTCCTGTCTCTTTCTGACCAGTAAGCCATATATATATATATAATTTTTTTTTCTCCCATTATATCTATATGGGACCTTCTAATGTGATCCCTTTCAAAGCAGTTG
The DNA here is from genome assembly GCF_000296735.1 of Chrysochloris asiatica. Lineage (NCBI taxonomy): Eukaryota > Metazoa > Chordata > Mammalia > Afrosoricida > Chrysochloridae > Chrysochloris > Chrysochloris asiatica. The sequence continues at coordinate 1,737,547 of NW_006408874.1, read as the reverse complement.
ATAGTGGTAGCTGGGTATAGTTCCTCTGGTCTCAGAGTTGTGGTGAACAATGTTCACATGTTCTGTTGGTCCATGGACCAGTTGATTCCAACCACCTTGAAATTTTCAATTTTCTTTCTTCTGCACATGGAGAGAACAGTTGTTTCTCCATAGATGACTGCTCATGAATTTTTAAGATCCTAGTTATTACTCACTAAATTATTATGTAGAAAGACTTCATTTTGCTTGGATCCACCATCAACACTCATGAAAGCAGCAGTCAAGAAATCAACTGACATATTGCATTAGGCAAATCTGCACAAGACTTCTTTAAACTATTCAAGAGTAAAAGATGTCAGTCTGAGAACTAAAGTACACCTGACCCAAGCCATGCTATTTTCAACAGGCTCATATACATGTGAAAGTTGTACAATGAATACAGACAACTGTAGAAGAATTGATGCATTTGACTGATGATGTTGGAAAACAATTTTAAAGGTACCATTAACTGCCAAAATAATAAACAAATCTGTGCTGGAAGAAGTGCAACCAGAATGCTCCTAAGAAGCCAAGATGACCAGACATCATCTTTCATACTTCAGATATATTATCAGGAGGGACCAGTCCCCTGAGAAGGATATCATGCTCCTTAGAAGCCAAAATGACCAGATTTTGTCTCTCATCTTCAGATACATTAACAGAAGAGACCAGTCCCTGTAGAAGGACATCATGCTTTGTAAAGTAGCGGGTGAGCAAAAAAAAGAAAAAAGGAGAACCCCAATGAGATGGGTTGGCACCATGACAACAGCAATGGTATCAAGCATAGCAACAAATGTGAGGATGGTGAAGGACTGGGTGGTATTTTGTTCTGTTGTACATAGGGTTGCTATGGGTCAGAAATGACTAGATGGCACCTAACAACAAAATGCCAATTAACCACTTGTATCTTCTTTTATGCTTGCAGCCATTTCTATATTACCTTTAGTAAAACTTTACTCACATGGGTTATAAAAGAGATTGTCCTATGATTTCTGCCTTCCGTTGGATATCATGCTCCTAAGAAGGATATCTTGTTTTCATTTTCTCTTTGAAATGGGCACAAATACGGATCTCTTCAATCAGTTGGCCAATCTTCAAAATTTCCTGGCAGAGATGAGTGAGTGCCTCCTGTGCCACCTCACTTTCTTGAAAGATTTCTATTTTTATTCCATCTTTGCCAATTCCTTCAGTGCACCTTGGACTACCTCCCTCAGGATCATTATGTGTATTCCTTTCATCTTCTCTTGATGCTTTCTGCACCATTCAGTAATTTGCCCAGAAAATCTTTCAATAACGAAAGTCGAGGTTGAATTTTTTCTTCAGTTCCCCCAGCTTGGGAAATGCTGAGCGTGTTCTTCCTTTTTGGTTTTCTGACTCCAGATCTTTGCACATTTTG
>NW_006408874.1:1718518-1734547 GCF_000296735.1 Chrysochloris asiatica | reverse complement strand
AACAAAAATCCTCACCACTGGACCAATAAACAACATTCTTATCAATGGAGAAAAGATTGAAGTTGTCAAGGACTTCATTCTTCTTGGATCAACTATTCAACACTCATGGAAGCAGCAGTCAAGAAATCAAAACGACATATTGCATTAGGCAAATCTGCTGCACAAGACCTATTTAAATTGTTGAAGAACAAAGATGTCAGCTTGAGGACTAAGGTGTGCTTGACCCAAGCCATGGTATTTTCAATCACCTCATATGTATGCGATAGCTGGACAGTGAATAAGGAAGACTGTAGAAGAATTGATGCCTTTGATTTATGCTGTTGGAAGAAAGTGCCATGGGCTGCCAAAAGAACCAATAGATCCATTTTAGAAGAAATGCAGCCAGAGTGCTCCTTGGAGGCTGAGATGGCCAAACTTCATCTCTCATACTTCAGACATATTGTTAGGAGGGACAAGTCGCTGGAGAGGGATATCATGTTTGGTAAGGTGGAGGGTCAGAGAAAAAGAGGAAGACCCCAACAAGATGGATTGGCCAAGTGGAAGCATCGATGGACTCAAGCGTGGCAGCAACAGTGAAGTTCACCCAGGATCAGGCAGTGTTTCGTTCTGCTGTGCATAGGGTCACTATGAGTCGATATCGACTCGATGGCACCTAACAACAACAAATTTTCTTTTATGCTTTCTGCTTTGTTTAATATTTTGCCCATAGAATCCTTCAATTTCAGCTTGAGACTTGAATTTTCTCTTCAGTTTTCTCAGCTTAAGTAATGTTGAGCATGTTCTTCCCTTTAAGTTTTCTAATTCCAGGTCTTTGCACATTTCATTATGATACTTTACTTTGTCTTCTTGAGCTGCCCTTTGAAATTTTCTGTTCAGCTCTTTTGATTCATCATTTCTTCCAGTCACTTTAGCGTCTGTGACTTAAAAAGCAAGTTTTACAGTCTCTTCTGACATACATTTTAGTCTTCCTTCTTTCCTGCCTTTTTAATGACTTTTTGCATTCTTCTTATGTGATGTTCTTGATGTCATCACACAACTCTTCAGGTATTTGGCCATCGATGTCTATGCATCAAATCTGTTCTTGATATAGTCTCTGAATTTAGATGCAATATATTTATTCGAAGTCATATTTTGACTCTCCTGGACTTGTTTGAATTTCCTTCAGTTTTAGCCTGAACTTGCATATGAGCAGTTGATGATTTATTATTCCACAGTTGGTCCCTGGCCTTGTTAAGACTAATGATACTGAGCTTCTCCATCCTCTCTTCCTATGTTGTTGTTGTTGTTTAGTGCCGTCGAGTCGGTTCCGACCCATAGCGACCCTGTATAGGGTTTCCGAGGCTGTAAATCTTTATGGGAGTAGAAAGCCTCATCTTTCTCCCGCGGAGCGGCTGGTAGTTTCGAACCGCTGACCTTAAGGTTTGCAGCCCGATATTCCATCTGGTGAGGCCTAGGTGTATAGCTGCTGCATTTTATGTTGTTGCAAAAAGGTATTTGCAATGAACAAGACATTAGTCTTGCAAAATTCTATGATGCAGTCTCTAGTATTCTTTCTATCACTGAGACCGTATTTTCCAACTACTGATCCTTCTCCTTTGTTTTCAACTTTGACATTCTAGGCACCAATAATTATCAATTCATCTTGATTGCATGTTTGATCAATTTCAGACTGAAGAAGTTGGTAAACTCTTCAGTTTTATCACCATTGGCTTTAGTGATTGGTGTGTAAATTTGAAAAAATAGTGGCATTAATTGATCTTCCTTATGTTGTTTCTGTTAACTGCCATTGAGTTAGTTCTCACTCATAGGACTCTGTATAGCATTTCCAAGGATTGGCCGGCGGGTTTAAATCACCAATCTTGTGGTTAGCAGTCCAATGCCACACCAGGACTCCAGTATTCCTTATAGGCATATGGATATAATTCTATTACAGACATCATTGTACTTCAAGATAGATCTCTAAAGGCTCCTTTTAATAATGAATGAGACACCATTCCTTCTCAATGTGTCGTTCCTGGCGTAGTAAAGCATAAGGTTGTTGTATTCAAAATGGCCATTACAAGTCCATTTTAACTCATTAAAGCATAGGATATCAGTTTTTAAGCATTCCATTTCATTTTTGATGACTTTCACCTGCGTATGAGGTAAATGAAAATGCCATGGTTAATATTGTTAGGATTATTTAATTATTGCCAATCTAGTGGGTTTTATATTAGCGTGTTTGAGAGTGATGTGCACTTACAGTCTTTTTTTGTGTGAATTTTTAAAATTAATTCATAGGAATTCATGTATTCTCAATACCAATCTTATTGGTTAAATGCTTGCAATATTTTCTGAGAATGTGGTTTGCGTTTCCTTTTTCTCTTTTTTTTTAATTCAAAGGGTTTTTTTGTTGTTGTTTTTAGCTTTTATTGTGAATTGAATGATAGTTTACATGGGAGAACATTGGTTTTGCATCCAACCTATCATATTTTGTTTCATTGCAATGATTACAATCCCTTCCAAGCATCATTGGTTGACAGTATTTGCTTCGATTCCCTCTGTTTTTGTTGTTGTTGTTGTTTTCTGATGTACACAAAAACACAAAGGAATGTATAATTACTTAAACAACCTAAGGACACATTCTACAAGCCTGCCTCCTGGCCACCAGCACACAACCTTTCTCTCTCCACGAGTCTAGAGTCCTCAGCTGCTCTGTCTCTCTATGCCACCGTGTCTGTCTCTATCTGTGGTTAGGATCCCACATTCTGTTCATGCTCTTCTCTCTTGATGGTCATAAGGTCCTCTGTTCCTGCAATGGAAGATTAACTACTCTCCCCTTTTGTTACATAACTTCTACCTTTACACCTGTGACAACCGCAAATTAGTCATTATAACAATTACTCACTACTGAATCGAATGAATCGTATCCCCATCTCCTTTCACCAGACCCATCTAGACAAGATGAAAACTATTCAGTGGGGATTCTATCTTCCCCTGCAAACTCAAACTAAACTCCCTCTTGAAAGCCTGTAAACCAGCCACTTCATGCCTTTATAGACTTCCCATCCCCCCACCATTTAAGGTAGTCAGTGTCTAAGTTGCTTGTCCTTATCAACCCTGTATACAGAGGGGATAGGTTTTATCTTTGATGTGAAGATTCCTTCCCTCTTGGTTAGTATTTTGAGCTGGTGTGGCGCTGTGGGTTAATGCGCCAGACTGCAAAGCCATTTGAACTGCAAGGTTGGTTGTTCAAGCTCACCAGCTGCCCCTTGGAAACCCTATACAAGGTCGCTATGGGTCAGAATCGACTTGACAGCACTCAACAACAACAAACATCCATAAGTAAAGGTCAAGTTCATCAAATTGTAGCAATTTACACTTACTTCCTTTATCAAATTTCTTAATCTTTCTCTAGTCAAGTTCTGATCATCAAGCTAGCCAAACTAGGTCAAATGGGTACTATCTACAAGTTTGGGCATTCTTGTGTGCCTCCCACACACACACATACACTTCATGTCAGCTGGATGCTTCACTCTCAGCCTCAGCCCACCATGGCCAGGTCAATGTCCATGGGCTCAAAAGTTCCCAAGTCTCCCCAAACTTTGGAATAACCAGCCCTTCCTCTTCTCTCTCTCATCTCAGTGTCGACAGGAGTCTATGGAACATTGTCAAACTCAGCCCATATCTTCATTACTGCCTTTTCCCCAACTCACATGTAGACCAATGTAGTTGCCAGCTTATATGCCTGCTAGTGTGTTCCCTTTGAGTTTCAGTCTTGGAGGGAGGTTCAAAGGTTGTTCTTAAAAAATAATGTTTACAACAAAATGCATACTATTTCAACAATTTCTACATGTACAATTCAATTACATTGATTGCATTTTTGAAGTTGTGTAATCATTTTTGTTATCCTTTGCCAAATTGTTACACTACCATTAACATAAACTCACTGCCTCCTAAACTTCTCTCATCTAACCTTTCACATTTCTGTTGTCATCTCCATTCCATTGAGAGAATTCCTTAAAAGAGCACAATACTCAAGACATACATTCTTTACTAAGCTAGCATATTATTTGGCTTAAAGATTACTTTAGGTAATATGTTCAGTTTAAGGTTTGAAAATTAACTCAGATCATCCAGAAAGTCTGGATTCAATAAGAGTTTGAAATTCTTTTCCATATTTCCCCACCTTTTGACTAGTAATCTTCTATAGAATCTATAATCAGAATGTTTTGTAATGGTAGTTCTGGTCTTATAGCAAAAGAGGCATTTAGACATGCATTCCAATTCTTACTCCAATTCCTATACACTATACAACAAACTGGAAGGTAAAACAAGCCAATTGACTGGGCTGTCCCATGAATCCATGAATTGTCTGGGATGTCCCATGAATCCATGCCTCTAATTTTCAAATCAGGAAAGCAAATCACGTGAAGTTTTGTTTGTACTTAAGGTGCGTCCGCAACTAGTCTCTTTGTTGCTGATATTATTGAAAATATGTCTATTACACAACTTTTGCCACCTCAACGTTTTACAAGTCTACAGTTTATTGATAGCATTATCTGTGCAAACCTACCCCTAATTAGTGCCATCACCATAAACCGAAACTCAGTACTCCATAAGCAATAATGGTCACTTCCTCCTGTCCCTGGTAGCCATTAATAAACTTTAGCCTTTCTGTATTTTCCTTTTCTTGTCTTTTTATATAAGGGAGTCATATACTAATTGTCATTTTGTGGTGGACTTCTATACTCAACCTACTGTCTTTAAGCGCTAGCCATATTGTAGCACTATCAAGACTTGATTTTCCTACTGAATGATTAGTATTCCATTATATGTATGCACCACATTTTGTTTATCCATTCATCTGTTCGTGGTTATTTAGTACTGCAGTGAACATTGGTATACAAGTACCTATTAGACTCCTGGTATGGTGCTGTGGGCTAATGTGCTGGACTGCAAGGTTGGCAGTTCAAGTTCATCAGCTGCTCCTTGGAAACCCTATACAGAGTTGCCATGGGTTGGATCCAACTCAACAGCACTTCACAGCAGCATCATTTGAGTTTCTGTTCTCAAGTCTTTGGGATATATAACATAAGTGGAATTCATAGGGTAGCTCTATTTTTAGGGTTTTGAGGAATTGCCACACTGTTTTCCACAATGACTGTACCATTTTGCATTCCCAGAAGCAAAGGATAAGAGTCCAAATTTTGCCACATACTTACCAAACTTGTTATTTTCCATTTCTGTTTTTATCTTATTCACCCTTGTTGTTGCTAAGTGCCACTGAGTCCGTTCCGACCCAAAGCAACCCTGTATAGGGTTCCCAAGGAGCGGCTGGTGAGCTTGAACCACTGACTTTGCAGTTCAAACTGACTTTGCAGTCTAGTGCAGTAACCCACAGCGCCACACCAGGACTCCTAGTTACCCTAGTGGGAGTGAAATAGCATCTCATTTTGGTTATGATTTGCAACTCTGATGGCTAAAGACATTAAGCAGCTTTTCATGTGTTTGGTGGCCATTTGGATATGCTCTGGCGAAATGGTTGCTGAAATCCTTTGTCCATTTTTTATTAGGTTATTTGTTTTGTTGTTGTTGTTGATGATAAATTGTGGAAGTTTTATTATTAAATATATATGGTTCCAAAAAAATTCTTCCATCTGTAGATTGTCTTTTCAGTTTTCTGATAAACACTTTGATGAACAAATTTTTAATTTATATGAGACCTGATTTATCTATTTTGTCTTTTGCCGTTCCTGCTTTTGTTATATCAGATAATTCATTGTTAAAAGCTAGACCTGACATCCATATCCTTATATTTTTCTTCTAAGAATTTTATGATTTATAGTTTTCACTGTTTTGAATTGACTTTCATATATATGGTATAAGATAAGGGTCCTGATTCATTCTTTTGAATGTGGATATCCAGTTTTCCCAGCACTATTATTGGAGAGGCTTTTCCTTCCCTTTTGAATGGTCTTAGCACCCTTGTCAAAAATTAGTTGACCATAGATATGTAGGATTTTTTGTTGACTCTGAAATCTATTCCATTGGCTTTTATGTCTCTTGTTATACCAGTTCCCAACTTTTATTACTGTAGCTGTATAATATGTTTTGAAATCAGGGAGCATGTGCCCTCCTACTTTTTTCTTCAGACTTTCTTTAGCTATTCAAGGCTTCTTGCCATTCCATATAAAATCGAAGATTGTTTTTTCTATTTCTGTAAATAAGGCTGTTAGCATTTTGATTTTCAATTGATTCTTTTTTGTTTTCTATCTCATTCTTAAGATTCTTGTTTCCCTCTTTCTTTAAGTTTATTGTTTATATTTTCTTTAAAACCTTTGAGTATATAAAATGTTATTTGACAGTTGTCTATTTTGTTCATTATCTAGATTTCCATAGGGCTGACTTCTGTTTCTTCATATTTTTCTTTTGGTTGAGACTTCATTTTTTTACTTCCTTATTTGAGTGCTATACTTTGACATCTCTGTAACTCGGAAACTCCTTCCCAAGGAACTGTTTCTGTGTACATCTTTATCTCTTCTTTTTAAAATTTATTTGCCCTCTCCTCCAAAGTTCTACTAGAGAGTGAGCTGACCCTTTGATTCTGCTGGCACTGACTCAGAGCAGTGGATATCTTTCAGGGTGTCACTTGACCAAGTCTTTTTTTTTCTAAAATTTTAAATAGACCAGTGATCCTGAGCCTTGCTGGAAAAGTTCCCTATTGCTTTCTTTAGTGCCAACTGGCTGTCCTTGGAACACTGTTTTAGGGCTTAATTCAGGCACATTATCAGGAGACATCATGCTTTGTAATGTGGAGGGTCAGTGAAAACGAGGAAGGCGCCAACAAGATGGATTGGCACAGTGGCACAATGGGCTCAGGCATAATGATTGTAAGAATGGCGTAGGACTGGGCAGTATTTTGTTCTGTTATACATGAGGTCGCTATGAGTCAAAACAGACTTGGTAGCACCTAACAACAAACCATGGAGGTAAGGAGCTCTGGTAATGTAGAGGATTGGGAGTTGGGCAGCAGTTTGAATCTACCAGCTACTCTGTAGGAGAATGAAAGGAGGCCTTCTGCTCCCATAAAGACTTATAGCCTCTGAAATTCTATACTATGAGTCAGAACTGACTCCATGGCACATCACCACCACTACCACCACCATGAGAGTAGAACAGGAAGGATTCCCATTGTCAAAGAGAGATTGATAGTGGATATCTTGCTTTGATTTGGGAGTTTTCTTACCCATGAAACCAAATATTCACTTTAAAGAAATTCCTGACCAAACAAATCTGCTACAGTTTTTACTTTATTTTTCACCCAAAGTTCCAAATCCTTTCTTCCTATGTGGATGTAAATCTTAAAAAGTGAGGTGTTGGCATATCTGAATTGGGTGACTTCAAATTTCAATTTCCATTTTGAATTAAACATTTTCCTTTCTACTTTTCTACAAGAAAAAACAAACAACATTCAAACTTTTTGTCAAAGTTTTACTGCTTGAAAAACAAAGAAGGCAGAAACTGGGCCCACCAGCTACTTCTTGGAAACCTTATTCAGAGTTGCTTTGAGGAAGAACTGACTTGACAGCACTTAACAACACAACAGCAACCACCTAAATAACGAAATGCTTGGTGCCCCTTAAAGATGTTTATACAGTTGACCCCAGAGAAGATGCTTTGGTCAGCAATAGGTTAGGAAATAGAATTGATAATGTTACATGAAGTTAAAACCTGTAAATAACATTATAGCCAAGACAAGTATACGAGTATGTGAAGTCTCAATTCTATATCCTAACTCCCAAATTCAATTTCTACTGATTGAGAGTTTTTCAATACATTTATGTTAGCTCCTTGTAAATTTGTGACTAAGTAGAAACTGAGTTTGTTAAGTAACAGGAGACAGATTTTAACTGTAAAAGTACTGTTTATAACCCAAAGAATTCAGATACTTGTGCTTTAATTTATAAAAATAAACTTAACTTAATCACTGTTGTTAAGTGCCATTGAGCTGATTCCAACTCATAGCAGCCCTATAATGTAGGGTTTCCGAGGAGCAGCTTTTGGGTTTGAATTGCTTAACTTGTGGTTAATAGTCTAGTGCTTATCCTACAGCATCATACTAGTACTCCATCTTAACCACTTGTTGCTAAGTGCCATCGAGTTGGTTCCGACCCATAGCCACACTCTACACGGTTTCCAAGAAGTGGTTGTTGGATTTGAACTGCAGTGGATTGAAAGATCCTGTTTTCTTATATACTGTTACTCTCTGTCTCTTGACTGGTGTACTTAATCAATTTGTACTTGGTGTAAGGAGCTCTGGTAGTGTAATGGCTATGAATCGGGCTGTGAACCTTAAGGTCAGCAGTTCGAGACTACCAGTTGTTCTGTGGGAGAAAGCTGAGGCTTTATGCTCCCGTAAAGATTTACAGTCTCAGAAAACCTGTAAGGGTCGCTATGAGTCGGAACCGACTCCATGGCACATAACCACCACCACCACCATAGTTCATGTAATTGATAGTATGAATTGATTGTTGTCATTCTGAGGTGCTGCTGATTTTTTCTGTTCCATCTAATTTTCTGCTCTGAGTTCATTTTGATTTTATTTTCATTTTTATTGTGCTAATGTTTACTAAAGAGTCCTGGTATGCTGCTTCAGGATAAGCACTGGACCACAAGGTCAGTTCGAATCACAAGGTTGGTAGTTCAAACCACCAGCTGCTCCTTGGAAACCCTATACAGGGAGACTATGAGTTGGAATTGACTTGGTGACACCCAACAACAACAACTACTAAATTATATTGATTTGCCTCTTTTATTTTGCTATGAAAGTGCATTAATTTTCTTTGGAGTTATCCTGTAATTTATTTTTTTCTCTGTTTAAACCAATCTGTTATATCTTGACATCTACTTAATTTCCTTGCCATTTAGAAGTCCTGTATCTACACTGTTTCCTCTTTTTGCTTTGTTGTTGACTTCAATTTACATTGATATCTCTGGTTCCCTATTTTCATTCTAGTAGGTTTGTTTTACTTTAAATACTTCTATATCTGGAACAGTTGTCTGCTTTGTTGGTTCTCAGTCAAGAGAACACCCTTTAGTATTATCTGTATAATTGGTATGATCATTACAAATTCATTTAGTTTCTGTTTATCTGAAAATGTCCTAATTTCACAGTTGGATTTGAAGAAAAGCTTTTCTGGGTATATGATCCTTGATTAGCAATTTTTTTCTTTCAGAGTTTTGTATGTCATCCCACTGCCTTTTCACCTGCATGGTTTGTGCTGAGAAACCAGATCTCCTTTGCAGTTTTTTCTGAGCTGATTGATCTCAAGATTCTTTCATTGTCTTTCATCTTGGAATGTTTGATTATGATATATCTTGGTGATTTTCTTTTGGAATATATCCTGTTTTGGGTTTGTTCCGCTTCTTGTATGCTCATCTCATTTTTCATGATGTTCAGGAAGTTTTCTTCCAACAACTCTTTGACAATTTTCTCTCGGCTTTTTTTCATTTTTAAAATAGCTTTTATTGTGAATTGAGTGATAGTTTACATGGTAGAACATCAGTTTTGCACTCAACCTTTTGTATTTCATCTCATTGCAATGAATACAGTCCCCTACATGCATCATTGGTTAATAGTATTTGCTTCTATTTCCTCTGTTTTTTGGTTTGGTATAGATAGATAGATAGATAGATAGATAGATAGATAGATAGATAGATAGATAGATATAGATATAGATATATAGATTAGATTAGATTAGATAGATAGATAGATAGATGTATATAGATATAGATATAGATGTATACACACAAACATGCAGAAATATATAATCCTTTAAACAACCAAAGGGCACATTCTGCAAGTAACCTTCCTGGCTGCAAGCACACATTCTTTCTCTTTTCATGAGTCTAGAATCCTCAGCTGTCCAATCTCTTCATACCATCACCTCTGCCTCCATCTCTGGTGTCGCTGCTTCTCTGGCTAAGATCCCACGTTCCGCTCATGCTCTTCTCCCTTGATGGTCCTGGGGTCCTCTGTTCCTGGAATGTGAGGTTAACTGCTCCCCCATTTTTGCTACACAACTCTTACCTTTACAATTGTGATGATCACAAGTAGTTATGATAACAATTATTGAATCAAATGAATCCTATCCCCGTCTTCTTTCACCAGACCCATCTAGACAAGGTAAAAACTATTCAGTGGGGATTCTACCTTCCCCTACACATTCTGAAACTAAACACTCTCTTGGAAACTTGTAAGGCATTTACTTCATGCCTTTATAGACCCACCCCCCACCAAGGTTTAAGGTAGCCAATGTCTAAGTTGCCCATCCCTATCAACTCTCTGTATAGAGGGGACACGTTTGATCTTTGATGTGAAGACTCCTTCCCTCCCAGTTGGTATTTTGAGCTACTACATCCATAAGTATAGGTCAAGTTCATCAAATTGTAGCAATTTACACTTACTAACTTTATCAGATTTCTTTATATTCCTCTAGTCAAGTTCTGATCATCAAGCCATCCACTAGGTCACATCCACTAGGTCACACTCTCTGCAAGTTTGGGCATTCTTGTGCATCTTCCCCCACTTCATATCAAGCTGGCTGCTTCACTCTCAGCTCTAGCCCTCCATGGCTAAGTCATAGTCATTGGGCTCAGGAGTTCCCAAATCTCCCTAAACTTTGGGCCAACCAGCCCTTCCTCTTTTCTGTCTCATCTCTGTGTCGACAGGAGTCTATGGAACGTGGTTGAACTCAACACATTTCTTCATTGCTGCCTTTCCCCCACTCCCACTCACATGTAGACCAACACAGTGGCCAGCAAGCTTACTTGCCTGATCATGTGTTCCCTTTGAGTTTTAGTCTTGGAGGGGTTTTTTCCTGAAGGGACTTGATTGCTTGCTTTGATGGCTTCCCAGTGAGTGGCTAGCTTGTTCTTGTAATTACCAAACAGACTACATTTTTGCTTTTTCCTGCTTGCCTTTCTTTCAAGAAGTATCTTCTGTTCCTCTAATCACTCTGGTCTGGTCTGCATGTCCTTTCAAATGGGAATGTCCCTCCTCAGAAGGCTCTGGATGGGGTTCAGGATTCCACTAAGGTCCTATACACTACAAAGGCTCCTTAAGGAGCCTATTTCACTAGGCAAATTCTAGAACCCCTTTTAGGTATTCCAATCAGTTATAAGCTGAAGATGGACTTTATGTAATCATGTTTCCCAATATTCCCTTATATCCCACTCAAGTGTCTATTTTACAATAGTAGGCAAGGGAAACCAATATCCATAAGACAATCATGCATCTTAACATTATTTCCCCTCTTTTACACATTCAGACTATGCCTCAATCCTTGTATCCCAGAGTTCTGTTGTTCCAAGGTTAAGCATACATCACTATTTACTTCTGTCCCATTTAGCCCATGCAAACCTACCTAATTGTTCCCCTATCTACCTTGTTCATCCATCCTCCACCCTCTCCCTTTTTGTTGCCTCTTCCTGTTCTGGAAGATCATGTTATGGGATCATCCATAAATTATTCCTCTTCATGGTGTCCCATATAACTCTTAGGCTTTCCTCCGATTTTTTCTTTTCTTTTTATTTTCTGATTGCTCTTCCAGCATGCTAGTATTGAGAGATTTATCTTCAAATTCACTAATTTGGGCTTCCATTGCTTTGAATATATACTTGTGCCCTTTCAATGTTTTGTTCATTTCTGAAATCTTAGCATTTATTTTATGAATTTCTAATTGTAGGTTTTGTACCAGTACCAGGTTGTTTTGACCACTGTAGTCATGTAGTAAATTTTGAAATCAGGGAGTGAAAGGCTTCCAACTTTGTTCTTCTTCTTAAGCAGTGCTTTGCTTATTCTGGGTCTCCCTCAACAAAATTTAGTGCCTGCAACCATGGGTTAAAACATAAGAATAATTGTAAGGAAGGTACAGGATTGGGCAGTGTTTCATACTATTGTACATAGGGTCACTCTGAGTCAGAATGGACTTGAGAAGGCTATTAAAAGTACCATGGAATGCCAGAAAAACAAACAAATCTGTGATGGAAAAAGTGCAACCAGAGTACTCCTTGGAAGTGAGTATATTAAGACTTCATCTACTTCAGACATATTATTAGGAGGAACCAGTCCCTGGAAAATATATCATGCTTAGTAAAGTGGAGGGTCAGCAAAAAAAAAAAAAAAAAGGTAGACTTTCAGTGAGATGGATTGACACAGTGGCAGCCGCAGTGGGATTAAATATAACAACTATTGTGAGGATGGCACAGGACCCCGGGGTAATGTTTTGTTCTGTTGTGCATAGGGTCACTATAAGTCAGAATCAACTCAAGGGCACCTAGCAACAGCAACAATAACAACAAGAAGTATTCATTACTGTACCCTCTATGTGCTTTATTATATGTATAAATGTATGTGCATACACTCACATAGATGCATGCACATATGCAAAATTCCTTATATACACAGTACATATACATCTATTACATACGTACATATATGCCTGTTGTTTTTGTTAGGTTCTGACCCAGCAACCCTGTGTACAACCAAAGGAGGCACTACCTGATCCTTGGCCATCTTCACAATCGGTGTTATACTTCAGATCATTGTTGTAGCCACTACGTTAACCCATATCATTGAAGGTCTTCTTTTTCCATGAAATCACTGCTTTACCGAGCATGATGTCCTTCTCCAGGGAGTGGTCCCTTCTGATAACATGCCCAAAGTATGTGAGATAATGTCTCAATAGCCTTGATTTTAAGGATAATTCTGGCTGTATTTCTTCCAAGATGTATTTGTTCATTCTTATGACAATATTCAATATTCTTGAGGAACACCATTGTCAGTTCTTCATGTACCCCTTAGTCCTCAAAGTGACATCTTTGCTTTTTAATGCTTCAAAGAGGTTTCTTTTGAAACAAATTTGTCCAGTGCAACACTAAATTTGATTATTGATGTCTGCTTGCATGGATATTTATTTTGGATCCAAGTAAAATTAAATCTTGATAACTTCAGGGTTTTGTTTTTTTTTTCTATTCATCATACTGATGTTTGGTTCAATCAGTTGTGTAGATTTGTGATTTCTTTATGTTGAAACATAATCCATAATGAGTGCAGTCTTCGATCTTCATCAGTTAAGTGTCACTGGGAGTCCTATGTCCATACATAAGTGGAGGTTTCAGATTTTGTTATTTTTGCTTCACATTTTGTTATTTTTGTTTAACAAATGATTTCTTTGATTTTGAAGCAATACTTTGTTACTTACTCTTGTATAAAATTATGTTACCTTTAAATATATTTTGATCTCTTTGTTTCCAATTGAGTACCTTTTCTTTTTTGGAATTTTTTCTCTGGCTAACACTTCCAGTATGATATTGAATAGTAGGAGCTCCTGATCTTAAGAGAAATGCTTAGTGTTTTTTCACTGAGTTTATACTTGGTTGTTGATTTTTCATAAATACCTTTAATCTTCTTAAGGACTTTTCTTGTTAGGATTTTTTCAAGAAACAGTGTTAGATTTTATTGAATGCCATTTCTGAATCGATTGAGATGCTCATGTGATCATTTTCCTTTGATCTATTAATGTTGACTGATTTTGTAATGTTGACATAATTTTCTTACTTTTTTTAAAAAATAAATGTTTTATTGTGAATTATGTGATAGTTTACATGGGAGACCATTGGTTTTACATTCATTCTATCATATATAATTTCATTGCCATAGTTACAATCCCGTCCATGCATCATCAACCAACCAAAGAGTATACCCTGCAAGCCTGCCCCCCCCCCGCAACCCCAGTCATCAGCACACAGCCCCTTTCCCTCTCTGGATCTCAAGCAACTCCATCTCTCCACGCCATTGCCTCTGCCTCCATCTCAGGCATCACTGCTTCTCTGGGTAGGGTCCCGCTCTCTGCTCTTCTCCATTGATGGTCCCAGGGACCTCCACTCCTAGACTGAAAAGTTAATCACTCCCCTCCTTGCTGTAAAATATCCACCTTTACATTTCCATCCTTCACAATCAGTCCTGATAACAATTTTTCACAATTGCATCACAAGAGACCCATCTGCATTTCATTTCATCAGCCCTTCCTAGACAGATTGGATACTACTCACTGGAGACTCTACCTTCCTCCAAGCCCTCTGATCTAGTTTCCCTCTTGAAAGCTTGTAAGCCAGTCACTTCTTGCCTTTGTAGCCCCACCCTCCATTTTGGGTAGCCAATGTCCAAGTTGCCGATCCCTGTCTACTCTGTGTATGGAGGGGGTGGGGATGATTCTTGCAGTAAGGGTTTCTTTCCTCTTTTGAGCTACTGCATCCATAGGTGTAGGCCAAGTTCATCAAACTGTATCAGATGATGCTTTTTTTCCTCTTCTTTCTTCTTCTGGTTGAGCTCTGATCATCCAGTCATTGGAGTCCGGTCAAGTGGGTATTATCTACAAGTGTGGGTGTTCTTGCTTCTATCCACTCTCTTCTTATCAGCTGGGTGCTTCACTCTCCACTCTAATCCTCTGTGGCTGTGTCACTGACTCTGAGCCCATGAGTCCCCAGGTCTTGCCACACTGCTGGCCGAACAGATCTTTGACATAATTTTCTAATGTTACTAAAATAAATCACACTTGATCATGATATATTATCCTTTTACTAGGAATCCTGGTATGGTTCTGTGGGCTAATGTGTCAGACTGCAATGTCATTTGAACTGCAAGGTTGGTGGTTTAAGCTCACCAGCTGCTCCTTGGAAACCCTATAGAGGGTCGCTATGGGTCAGAACCGACCAGACGGCACTTAACAACAACATTGCTGTTGGATTTCCTAATTTATTTTTTTTTTTAATTTTGGCATCTGAATTCATAAGGGGTATTGGTTTGTAGTTTTCTGTTCTTGTGGTGTTTCTGTATTGTTGTGGTACATAAAGTGTTTGGGGTGTTCTTTCTTCCGCTATTTTTGGGGAGATTTGAACATTATTGGTGTCAATTTTTCCAAAAAATGTTTAATAGAATTTTATAGTGAAGCTGGCTGGTCTTGGGATTTTTTTTCTTGGGAGATGTTTTATTACTGCTTTAATATCTTCACTTTTCATGGGTCTGTTGATATTTTCTACTTCTTTTTAGCCAATTTAGGTAAGTTATGTACTGATAAGAATTTGTCAAAGCAATTTATTTTGTTGTAGTATAGTTGTTTATGTTTATAGTTGTTTAAAACAAAAACTGACACTTTTTGTTTCAATTGGGTCAGTTGTAATGTGTGATGGTTGTGGTTATTTGCCAGCTTGCCCTTGGCTATGATTCTCTCTGTGTAATTATCCTCCATTTTGTGATCTAATGTGAGCAGTGAGAAAGAGGAATTTCCTTTGGTATGTGAGCTACATTCAATATATATGAATGTTCTGGCAAAGCTCCCCTACTTTTTATACTGCATCCAACTCATCATCCTCTGACCTCAAGTTCTTGGCACATGAGCCATCACCCTGCTGCCTGAGCTCTATAGTTTGAGTACATCAGTCCCTGTACCCATATGAGTCAGTAGAAGCCTCCAGTCTAATAGTTTGTCCACAGATTTGGGACTTAGTCTCCCCAAGAGCATGAGCTATATCCTTGAAGTAAATCTCTTTCTTTGTACATAGATATACATATGGAGTCTAGGTGTGGTGCTGCGGATTAATGCACTGGACTGCAAAGTCAGTTTGAACCACAATACTGGTGCTTAAAGTTCACCAGCCACTCCTTGTAAACCCTATACAGGGTAGCTATGAGTTGGAACTGACTCGATGGCACTCAACAACAAACAACAGCATATATATATTTTGAAGTCCCTGCGTAGTGGTTACGAAGCAGGCTGCGAACCTCAAGGTCAGCAGTTCAAAACTACCAGCTGTTCCAAGGGGGGAAAGATGAGGCTTTCTGCTCCTGTAAAGATTCACAGCCACGGAAACCCTGTACAGGGTCTCTATGAGTTGGAACTGACTCCATGGCAGATAACAACAACAACATATATTTTATATATGATGGAATAAAAATTGAAATCTTTCAAGAAAATGAGGTGGCCC
>NW_006408874.1:1714461-1717193 GCF_000296735.1 Chrysochloris asiatica | reverse complement strand
CATAGGGTCACTATGAGTCGGTACTGACTCGATGGCACCTAACAACAGCAACAAACAACAAATATTCCTACAAATATAAAATATATGAGGGGACTTCAAAAAGTTTATAGAAAAGCTACAGTATCTTTTAATTCCATTCTTCCAGGAACTTTTTAAAGTTCAGTCATACATACACACTTTACTGGTCTTGCTTCTCTGGAGAACCTTGTCTAAGCCATAATGTTTCTGCTTTCATTTCTAATTTTGGTTATCTGTGTCTTCTCTGGTTTTTTTTGTTTGTTTGTTTTTTGTTTTTTAGCCTCGCTGGAAGTTTGAGCCGCCTCCTCTGGTGAAAGATGAGTGTTTCTATTTTCTATTCCTGCAAAGATCCTATAGATCCTATATTGCAAAAATCCTATACAGGGTGGTTGTGAGTTGGATCTGACTGGACGGCACTTAACAACAACTATTTTGTTGGTATTTTCAAAGAACCAACTTTGTTGGTTGATTCTCTCTGTTTTACTGTTCTCTATTTCATTTATTTCTATTTTGATCTTGTTGCAACTGTCAATGTAGAAGATGTGTAACTAAAAGTGGGGAGCAGTTAATCTGTCATTTCAGGAACAGAGGACCGTAGAATCATCAAGAGGGAAGAGCATGAGAGGAGTGAGGGATTATAACCAGAATAGCAGCGATAATAGAGCTGGTGTCAGAGATGATAGCATAGAGAGACAGAGCAGCAGTGGCCTCTGACTTGAGAAATGCAGTGTGTTTGCTGGTAGAAGGTTGGCTTGCAAAATGTGCCCTTTGGATATTTAAACAAATATATATTTTCAATGTGGTATGTGTACATCAGAAAAAAGAAAAAAAGAGGTGAGAGGTAAACGTTGTGACTGGTTTTGCATTGTAAACATTACAATGATTTGTTGAATGTAAAACTGGTGACCTGCTCTGTGGACCTTCACTCAATTCAAATAAAGCCTTTAAAAAAAGGGGGGGGGGGAATATGAGCCACTCTTTATTGCCACCTTAATGACCTCTTGAAGTCCTGGTGTGGCACCATGGGTTAATGTGCTATACTGAAAATCCATTTGAACTGCAAGGTCGACGGTTCAAACTCACCACCTGCTCCTTGGAAACCCTATACAGGGTCGCTATGGGTTGGATTCGACTCAACAGTACTTAACAACAACAATGACCTCTTGGAGTCCTGGTGTGGTACTGTATGTCAATAGACCAGACTGCAAAGCCGTTTGAACTTCAAAGTCGGCGGTTCAAGCTCACCAGCTGCTCCTTGGAAACCTAGACAGGGTCGCTATGGGTTGGAACCGACTCGATGGCACTTAACAGCAACAACAATGAATAACGAGGGGGTCCTGGTGTGGCGCAGTGGGATAATGCACTGAACTGCAAAGTCGGTTTGAATGGCACGTTCGGAGATTGAAGCTAACCGGCCGCTCCTCAGAAACCACACGTAGGGTCGTTATGGATCGGAATCAATTCGAGAGCACTTAAAAACAGCAATAGCTAATGAGGAGTCCTAGTGTGGCACTGTAGGTTAATATGTTGGACTTCAAGATTGGTTTGCACAGCAAGATCGGCGGTTCAAGCTCACAAGCTGCACTTTGGCAGCCCTATACAGTGCCACTATGAGTTGGGACTGATTGAACAGCACTGTTAACAGCAATAGCTACTGAACTTACCATTTCTTCATATGTTTGTTGCTGCCTGAATGTCTTCCTTGGTGAAGTGTCTGTTCATATCCTGTGCCCATTTTTAAATTGGGTTATTTGTCTTTTTCTTATAGAAATGTAGTTTTCTATAGAGTTTAAAGATTAGTCCCTTGTTTGATATGTAGTTGCAAAAAATTTTTTTTGCAGTCTATGGAATCCTTTTTTACTCATTTGATTAAATCTTTTGATGTACATAAGTTTCTAAGTTTTAGTATATCCCATTCATCTAGGGTTTGTTTTTTGGGAGGTTTCTTTTGCCATGTTTGATTGTCTATGTATGCCATGTATTAGAGGCCTTGTAGTTGTTGTTTAGTGCCTTTTGACCCTGTATAAGGTTTCTGGGGAGTGGCTGGTGAGCTTGAACCACCAACCTTGTGTTTCAAATGATTTTGCAGTCCAGCACATTAATAAACAGTGCCACACCAAGACTCCCCAGAACCCTTAAGTTTGTTCTTATGTTTTTAATTGATGATCTTTATAGTTCTGAGAGTTACATTTAGGTCTTTAATCCATGCTGAGCTTTTGTATATAGTGTGGAATATTTTGCTTCATTTTTGTGCATATCCAGTTCCAGTTTGCCAGCACTATTTCTTGAAGAGATTGTTCCCATTTAATGTATTTTGATCCTTTGTTAAAGATTAGTTGACTGTATGTGAATGAATTAACTTCTGGGTTATCAATACTGTTTCATTGATCTATGTATCTTTCATTGCACCAATAGATTTCATTGTACCAATAGGAGAGTGTTTTGACCACTGTGGCCATGTCGTAAGTTTTTGAAATCAGGGAGTGAGAGACCTTACATTTGGTTCTTCTTTTTTAAGCAGTGCTTTACTTATACCAGGTCTCTTTCACTTCCATATAAAGTTCATGACCCTTTTTTCCAACTCTTTAACAAATGTTGTTGGAACTTGGATTGGGATTGTGTTATATGTGTAGGTTGCTTTGGGTAGCATTGACATTTTCCCAATATGAAATCTTCCTATCCATGAACATGATATATTCTTCCATTTTTGTAAA
>NW_006408874.1:1712757-1713753 GCF_000296735.1 Chrysochloris asiatica | reverse complement strand
CATACATCCAAGCTACACTCACATCCTCTAAAACCCCACCAATTGGGCAAGAGACAATATCAGCTGCTACACACCAGAGCAGTATATATAACCAACACCTGCTAAGATTGAGCTGTAAGAGCAATTAAAAGAGAAGCCCATCTCCTGATTACACCTACCAGGAAGAAATTGGAGAGTATGTAAGAATACTCCAACATACATTCATCTTATTTATACAAATACAACAAGACCACAATGCCTAAAAAAGCAGCAGACAATTTCTGCTCACTTGCAGAAACAAGACAGAGTATTTCAAACAAATGACAAAGACGCAGAGTTAGTATTTGCAATCAAGGGAGTACAGGCTTTGTAATCACCTGAAAAAGAATTCAAGAGAATGATATTGAGGTGCATTAAAATGTTCCACAGAAAGGTCGAGGAAAATAAGGAAGAATTCAGACAAATCAAACAAAACAGATATAGCAAGGGAGGTGAGGTGGGGCTTGATGGCAGATAGGGTAGAGGTGCAGTGAAGATTTCCTTCAGCAATAACACAGAATACCAGGTGAAGCAGGTTCAGAGGAGAGCTCCAAAACTCTGAAACACATATGTAGTGATATTTAAAAAGTTTGAAGGCTTATAGCTAGTGGAACTTGTAGAGGAAGCAAGAAATCTCATACTTTCTAATCTGCTGGGCTCAGCGGCCTGGAGCTGACAACTTGGGTGAGACCAAACAGCAAGACCAAATGGAGGAGCAAGCAGACCTGCTATGGACTAATGTCTGCATGAACCTCGAAAACAAAGGTGGACAATATTCTTTGTTTTGTTCTGATTCTTTTTGGTATCTGTTCATTGGCCTCCCACTGTCTGCGCACCTCCATTCTCGTGACTAGAGGGGGTGTCTGAGCAAGTGAACAATCTCCCACCCCCAACACTGGAAGGTTCTTCTACCACACATGTGTACAGATCCTCTCAGCATTTAAAGGGACAGTCCCCGCTTAAAACCAAAAGGCCACA
>NW_006408874.1:1710518-1711317 GCF_000296735.1 Chrysochloris asiatica | reverse complement strand
AAAACAGGTGGAAAATTAAATCCTGAGGTAAAGCATAACAACCAAAGTGGCATCTTGAAATTTATCAGGTGGCCTGAAGGAAAGAAGCTGAAAGAGGATATTAAAGTCATACTCATATGAAGCTACAGATTTTTTTCCCCTCTCTCTCTTCTCTTTTTTTCTGTGATTATAGACTACAGTATCCAATCTGTTTTTGTTTGTTTGTTTTTGCTGTTGCTGTTTTATTTTTTTGTTTCCCCCTTTTACCTTCAGGGGGCTCTTTCTCTCCCTTTATTGCCCAAGAAGAGACAGCAATTGCTGTCATATAGTCAAGCTACAATTATACCCTATAAAAACCCACAATACAGGCAAGAACCAATACCAACTGCTATACACCAGGGAGGCAGACAACAACTGTGAAAGTTACTCTGAGTTAAGCAAAATAAGAGTCAAAAGGGAAGACCACCTCCTAATCACATCTACCTGGAGGCAATCAGAAAGCATAAAAAATACTAAAACGCATACTCAAATAAGTATTCAGGCCGCAGCTAAATACTGAACATGTACAAGAAGGAAAAACAGATGATGACCATATCAGCACATGTCCAGAAATAGGATAAAATGTCTGAGACAACTGACCTAGAGGTAGATTTAGACTCCATTCTGGAAGGAGGGCAGGCCTTGGAAATGCCTGAGAAGAATTCAGAAAAATTATTATAAAATGTTTCAAAACACTTTACAATGGAATTAAGAAAAATAAGGAAGAAGGCAGTAAAGCACAACTGGAACAATCAAATAAGATAGATACAGCATTGGAAAC
>NW_006408874.1:1697515-1704497 GCF_000296735.1 Chrysochloris asiatica | reverse complement strand
AAAAAAAAAAAAAAAAAAAAAAACCCTGCCAGCTAAGATTCATATATACCTAGCAAAACTGTCTACCAAATGTAATGGCAAAATTAGAACATTTCAGGATAAACAGAAATTAAGGGATTTTGTAAAAAACAAACCAGTGCTTCAAAGCATACTAAAGTGAGTTCTTTGCACTGAGAACCAACAAAAGCAGATGACAATCAGAAATTGACATATAAGGCAACACCCCCTGGAACTCAGTCCAGAGATGGAAGAGTCCAGAGTAGAATAAAAATACATGAATGAAATTATGGAATCTGGGGTGTCAATCTATGATCAGGACATCTAAGATGTCACTCTGTGATCAGGAAAAGTACATTTTGACAGATGGGAAAAGTATAGGAACAGATATTGAGGTAGTGAGGAGGTCTAGTAGATTTCATGATAAGACAGACTTTGAAAAGGAGGAAGAAATTAATAAAATCTAAGGTAACTTTAAGAAACGTAACACTTCACCACAACATATCAAGAAGAGGAATATCCAAGATTATTGAAACATTAAAACTGTGAAGAAATTAACAAGAAAAAGCACAAAGAAAATGAACTCAACACAGGAAAGCATGTAGAACAAAGAAACCAGCAGCACCACAAACAACCAAACAGCATAATGACAGCAATTAATTCATACTTATTGATAATCACACCAATGGAGTCAATGTACCAGTCAAGAGAAAGAGTAGTAGAATGGATAAGAAAGCAAGATCCTTCAGAATGCTGTCTACAAGAGAAACATATCACACATAAACACAAAAATAGGTTAAAAATTAAAGGATGAAAAAATATGCCACGCTAATTGCAAATGAAAAACGAGCAGGAATTGCAATACTAATTCCTGATAAAATAAACTTTAAGGCAAAAACCAGCATAAGAGAAAAAGAAGGACATTTCATGATTAAAGGGTTATTCAACAAGAGGACATAACCATAATAAATATCTAGGTTCCCAACAAAAGAGCCCCAAAATATATAATGCAAATCTTAAAAGAATTGAAGAAAGAACTAGACAACTCTACAAAATAATACTGGGAGATTTTAATATACCAGTTTCAAGAAAGGATAGAACATCCAGAAAGAAACTTGAAGAAACAGAGCAACTAAACAACACAATCAACTTGACCTCATAGATTAGTACAGAGCATTGAACCCAACAAAAAGACAATATTCTTTCCCAATGCATATGGAACATTCTCCAAAATAGACTTGCCAAAAAGCAAGTCTCCATAAATTTAAAACCATCTTCTCAGATCACAATGTTATAAAATTAGAAATCAACAATAGGAAGATTTAGGAGATTAAGTCAAATACATGGAAACTGAATAACATCCTGCTTAAAAGCTACTGGATAGTAGAACAAATAAAAAGGGAAATAAAAAATTCCTAGAAACAAATGAGAATGAAAACACAACATATCAAAACCTTTGGGACACAACAAAAGCAGTGCTAGAGGACAATTTATAGCAACAAATGCGTACAAACAAAAAGAAGGAAGAATCAAAACCAACACATTAAAACATCATCTCTAATAATTAGAAAAATACCTGAAAAGTAAGCCTACAGTCACCAGAAGAAAAGATAACTAAGATAAAAGCAGAAATAAATGAGATAGAAAACAGAAAAGCTATAGAAAGATTCTACATGACAAGAAGCTGGTTCTTTGAAACAATTGATAAAATTCATAAACCATTGGCAAATCTAGCAAAATAAAAGAGGTAGAAGACACAAATAACACTCATAAGAAACCACATGGGTGACGTCCCAACAGAACCAATGGAAATCAAAAGGATAATAACAGAAAACTATGAAGAGCTATACTCCAACAAATTTGAAAATCTAGAGAAAATGGATACATTTTTTAGAAAAACATGACCTATCTAAATTTACACAGAGTGAAGTAAAAAATATGAACAGACCTACAACAAAAGAAAAAAAAATGATTATATCATAAAAAATTCCCAACCAAAAACAGTCCATGCTCAGATAGCTTTACTGGTGAATTTTACCAGACATTCAGAGAAGAGCTGTCACCAATTCCACTCAAACTATTTCAGAATTCTATAGAAAAAGGTGGAAAACTTCCTAATATGTTTTACAAAGCAAGCATAATCCTCTTACCAAAACCAGATCAATATTCCTCAAAACATAGATGTAAAGTTTTTCAACAAAATCCTAGCCAATAGGATTTCAACAACATTATATAAGGGTCGCTATGGGTCGGACCCGACTCGACGGCACTTAACAACAACAACAAACAAATATAAAAATAAATACATAGTGACCAAGCAGGATTCATACTAGGGATGTAAGAATAGTTCCATATTAGAAAAACAAGCAATGCAATACACCATATAAATAAAACAAGGAAAAGAATCACATGATCATATTGATTGATACAGAAAAGGCATTTGGCAAATCCAACACTCATTCTTATAGAAACACTCAACAAAGCAGGTATTAAAAGAAAATTCCACAACATAATATAGAGCATATGTACAAAACCAACTGCCAATGTCATTCTCAATAGAGAGAAACTGAAATCACTCCCTTAGTGAACAGGAACCAGACAAGGATGAACTTTTCTCAACTCCTATTCAATATTGTTTTGGAAGTCTTTGCGACAGCTATAAAGCAAGAAAGGAAAATTAAAGGCTTCCAAATTGGCAAAGATGAAGTAAAAGATAATATGATCCTATATATAGAAAATCCCAAAGGCTCAGCAAAAAATTACTGCAACTCATTGGAAGATTCAACAAAGTGGCAGGGTAGAAGATCAACACACAAAAGTCAGTTGGATACCTCTATCCTAGTAAAGACAGTTCTGAAAAGGAAATTAGGAAAACAATACCATTAACAAAAGCCACCCAAAGGATGAAATATTTAGGAATGTATCTAGCCAGAGAAACAAAAGACATATACAAAGAAAACTACAAAATACTGTTACAAGAAATAAGAGATTTACAAAAATGGAGGAATATGCCATGCTCATGGATAGCAAGAGTTAACATTGTGAACATATCAATATTACCCAAAGCAATCCCAATCCAGATTCCAACAACATTCTTTAAAGAGATGAAAAAAAGATCACAAATTTCATATGGAAGGAAAAGAGTCCTCAGAATTAGTAAAGTACTGTTTAAGAAGAAGGACAAAGTGTAAGATCTCTCATTCCATGATTTCAAAATTTACTACAAGCCCACAGTGACCAAACCAGCCTGGTATTGGTACAATGACAAATACATAGATCAACGGAACAGAATTGAGAACCCCTAAATTAACCCATCCACATACAGTCAAATGATCTTTGACAAAGGGCCAAAATACATTAAATGGGGGAAAGAGAAAGTCTCTTCAACAAAGGGTGCTGGCAAAACTGGAAATACATATGTAAAAGAATGAAACAAAACCCATATCTCACACCATATACAAAAACTAGCTTAACATGGATTGAAGACCTAAATGTAAATCCCAGCACTATAAAGATCATCAATGAAAAAACAGGGACAAATTTGAAATACCATGGAACAGCTGGTAGTTTCAACCTCAGGGTCAGCAGCTTGAAACTACCAGCTGTTCCATGAGAGAAAGATGAGGCCTTCTGCTCCCGTAAAGATTTACAGCCTTGGAAACCCTGTGCAGGGACACTATGAGTCAGAACCAACTCCATGGCACATAACAACAATACATGGCATGGAGTCCTGGTGTGGCACTGTGGGTTAATGTGTTGGACTGCAAAGTTGTTTGAGCTGCAAAGATGGCAATTCAAGCTCACCAGCTGCTCCTCAGAAATCCTACAGTGTTGCTATGGGTTGGAACTGAATCAATGACACTTAATAATAACAACAACAAATACATGGCATATAGACTATCAAACATTGCTAAAACCGCACAATAGAAGACAAAATAGATGACTAGGACCTCCTAAAAATTAGAAACTTATATGCATCAAACATTTCACCAAAAGAGTAAAAAGGGAGCTCACAGACTTGGAAAATAAATTTTACAATGACCTATCACACAAGAGACTAATGGCTAAAATTTATAGGAAACTACACCACATCTATAGTCATGGTGTGACATTGTAGGTTAATGTGCTGGACTGCAAAGTCACTTTGAACCACAAGGTCAGCAGTTTATGCTTACCAGCTGTTCCTCAGAAAACCTATACAGGGTTGCTATGAGTCGGAACAAACTCAAAGGCACTTAGCAACAACAACATGTACCACAGGTACAAGGAAAAGATAAATAACCCAATTAAGAAATGGGCACAGGATGTGAACAGTCACTTCACCAAGAAAGACACTCAGGCTGTCAACAAACATATGAAGAAATGTTCATAATCATTAGCCACTAGAGAAATGCAAATGAAACAACAATTAGGTATTATCTCACACCAGCAATAACTTCAAAGTTCAAATAAGCAGCGGGAAACAATTGCTGGTGAGGGTGTGGAGAGACTGAGACCCTCCTACATTGCTGGTAGAACTGTAAAATGACTCAACCGCTCTGAAAAACTGTGTGGTGCTTCCTCAGAAAGTTGTAAATAGAAATATCTTGTGTCTCAGCAATTCCTTGACTTTGTATATATCTATAAGAAATATGAGCCAGAACACAAGTAAATATATGCACACCAATGGTCATCACAGCACAATAGCAAAAATATGGAGAGAGATAAGTGCCCATCAATGAAAGAATGTATAAACAAACTCTGGTACATACACACAATAGAATACTATGTTACCTTGGAGAAAACAACGAAACTGCATAGCATGGATGAACCTTGAGGAGATTATGCTGAGTGAAATTAGTCAATCACAAAAGGACAAATATTACATAAGATCATTATTGTAAAAGCTTAAGAAAATATTTCCATATTAAAAGAAAAATTATTTGATCATTGCCAAGGGTAGGAGGGAGGGGATAGTAAGTCACAGGTTAGACACATGATAGCTCCAATGATGGGGAGGTCAATATACAAGGAGAGGGAGGGCAAAACACAAGAAGAGAGAGGGGGTTATATGAAAAAGGAAGATAGGGGAAGACATAGGGTGGTATGTGTGGGCTAAATGGGATAGAGGTAAATAATGATGTATACTCAATCTTGGAGCAACAGGGCTCTGTAATACAGGGATTGAGACATAATCTGAATGGGTAAAGGATAGGAAATAATATTAAGGCACTTGACTGTCTTGTAGATATTGATTTTCCCTGCCTTCTATAGTAAAATATACAGTTAATTGGGATAAAAAAGGAATATTAGGGAATATGATTACAGAAACCTTGTAAGCCCATCTTCAGTTTATAGCTGAATGGTTTAGCTAAAAGAGGTACTGGAATTTGCCCAGGAAAATAGGGTTCTTATTAAGTCTTTGTGGAGTAAGGAGCCTTAGGTGGAATCCTGAGTCCCATCCAGAACCTTCTGAGGTGGGACATTACCACTTAAAAGGACAAGCAGACCAACCACGAGCAGCTAGAGGAACAGAAGATATTTCTTGAAAGAAAAATTAGTAGAAAAACAAAACAAAAAAACCCCACCTGGATTGTTTGGCTGTTACATCAAACAAGACGTTTGTCTGGGAGCCATCAAGGCAAGAAAAGTCAGCTCATCAGGGTAAACTTCCTTCTAAGACTGAAACTCAAAGTGAACATGCTTGCAGGCTTGCAAGCTCACTGGTGAACCCCCCTGGTCTACTTGTAAGTGGAATTGGGGAAATGCAGCAATGATGGCATGGGCTGAGTTTGGCCATGCTCCATAGACACCCATCAACCTTGAGATGACAGAGAGGAGGATGGGCTGGCTGGTCTGAAGTTTAGGGAGATGTGTGAACTGCTGAGCCCATGTACACTGATTTAGCCACTAGGGGCTAGAATTGAGATTGAACTGGCCAGCTGGTTTGAAGGGGGTAAGGCATGCAAGAACTCCCAAACTTGCAGATAGTACCCATTTGACATAGTACCATTTGGCATATGGCTTGCTGATCAGAACTCTATCAGATGAAGATAAAGAAGTTTGATACAGGGAGCAAGCGTAAATTGCTACAATTTGATGGACTGGACCTTTGCTTACGAATGTAGTTGCTCAAAATTCCAACCAAAGGAAAGGATTCTTCATCTTAAGGATGAAGCTTGCCCCCTCAGTACACTGGATTGATAGGGACGGGCAACTTAGACACTAGCTACCAAAAATGGGGGCTATAAAGGCATGATGTGGCTGACTTACAAGCTTTCATGAGTGTGCTTAGTTTTAGAACGAGGAGGGTAATGTAGATTCCTCACTGAGTGGTTTTCCTGTTGTCCAAATGGGTCTGGTAGAAGGGGGTAAGGAGAATGGGGGGTGGGGGTAGGATTTTGTTTGATTCAACAGTGAATAATTGATGTCATGACTAATTGCAACAGTTATCACTGTAAATGTAAAAGATGTGAAACTAAAAGGGGGTAGTAGTTAATCTTTCATTCCAGAAACAGAGTACTCTAGGACCATCAAGATTCGGGAAGAACATGAGTGGAGCATGAGATCCTAACCAGAAATGCAGCAACATCAGAGATGGAGGCAGAGGCAATGACATAAAGATATAGAGCAACTGAAGACTCTAAGCCCATGGAATGAGAAACACTGTGTGCCTGCAAGCAGAATGTGCACTTTGGACATTTGAACAAATACATATTTTCTGTGTGTTTTGTGTACATCAAAAAAAGGGGGGGAGGGTGGAGGGATTTAGGGCATCTTCCTCGTGGTAGGCATCTTAGGTGTTTACCAGACGCCGCCTCGGGTGACCAGAAGCCTGACGCTGTTGCTGAAGTGACAGGGCCGTAGGGGCACGAGCGGAGCCCGTTGTTCCCCTGGCAATGAGGCTGGGCGAAGTCTCTGAAACAGTACCCGGCTGCAGTGAGCTCGGCACCGGGGCCGGTTCGGGACGGCGGTACCGGCGTCCCTGCCAAGATGGTGTGGGTAC
>NW_006408874.1:1672649-1673287 GCF_000296735.1 Chrysochloris asiatica | reverse complement strand
CCCAGAGAAGCAGTGATGCCTGAAATGGAGGCAGACATGATGATGTGGAGAGATGGAGCTATTGGGGACTTTAGACACAGAGAGGGAGAGGGGCTGTGTGCTAATGACCGGGGGGCATGCTTGTAGTGTTTATCCTTTGGATGGTTGATGATGCATGGAGGGGATTGTAACCATAGCAATGAAATGATATACTATAGGATGAATGTAAAACTAATGTTCTCCCACGTAAACTATAACACAATTCACAATAAAACATTAAAATAAAAAATAAATAATACATCATGATAAGTGGTGCTGGGAGCCAGCCCCAGCAAACTTATTCCAGGGTTTCCAAAGAGGTGTATGGCGTCGGAGGAAAAGAATTACACATAGTCGATAGATGGTGATGAATCCAAAATCTTCTCTCTTACATGCTTTATTATTCTTCTTCTACTCTTCCTCTCTCACAACCCTCTTATATACCATTACAAAAAACATTTTTTTTCATAGTAATCAATGTCTTCAAAATGCAATCTATTCTGGGGTACATTCTTCATGGTTTACGACCCTTAGATTTACAACAGAGATGAGAAGTTACAGCAAAGAAACATTACATCAAGGCATACGAGACATCCTGGCCCCTTGAAACCTTTTAGTTA
>NW_006408874.1:1666014-1671709 GCF_000296735.1 Chrysochloris asiatica | reverse complement strand
CACATAAATAAGAAAAAAAAGAAATGAACCACATGATCATATTGATTATTGCAGAAAAGGCATTACAAAATGTAACGTCCATTCCTCATAAAAATGCTCAACTAAGTAGGAATTGAAGGTAAATTCCTCAACATAATTAAAAGCATATATACAAAACCAACAGCCTACATTACTCTCAATGGAGAGAAACTGAAAGCCTTCCCTCTGCGAAGAGGAACCAGACAAGGATACCCTTTGTCACCACTCCTATTCAATATTGTGCTGGAAGTCTTAGCAAGAACTATATGGCAAGTCAGGGAAATTAAAGACATCCAAATTGGCAAAGAGGAAGTAAACTGTATTTGCAGACAATATGATCCTATACATAGAAAACCCCAAAGACTCAGTAAAACAAAAGCTTCTAGACTTCATTGGAAGATCAGCAAAGTGGCAGGATATAAGATCAACATATGAAAATCAGTTGAATTCCTGTATAGTAACAATGACAGCACTGAAAGGGACATTAGGAAAACAATACCATATACAATAGCCACCCAACTGATGAAATATCTTGGAATAAATGCAACCAGAAAAATAAAGGACCTATACAATAAAAATTATAAAACACTACAACAAGAAACCAAAAGATACTTAGAAAAGTGGAAGTATATACCATGCTCCTGGATAGGAAGTCTTAACATTGTGAAAACGTCAATACTACCCAAAGCACTTTACACATATAATGCAACCCCAATCCAGATTCCAACAATATTCTTCAAAGAGATGGAAAAAACAATTACAAACTTTAATGGAAAGGAAAGAGACCCAGGATAAGCAAAGCACTGCTTAAGAAGAAGAATGAGGTTGGAAACTTCTCACTCCTTGATTTCAAAATATACTACACACTACAGTGGTCAAAACAGCCTGGTACTGGTACAATGAAAGCTACATTGATCAATGGAATAGAATCGAGAATCCAGAAATTAACTCATACACATACAGCCAACTGATTTTCAACAAAGTACCTTAAGTACATTGCATGGGGAGTGGATAGGCTTTTCAACAAATGGTGCTGGCCAAACTGGAAAGCGAAATGCAAAAGACTGAAACAAGACCTTTATCTCACGCCTTATACAAAACCCAACTCACCATGGATTCAAGACCTAAATGTGAATCCCAGAATTATGACAGCAATCAATACAGGGCATATACAGACTACCAAACACTTTGAAAACAACACAAACAAAAGTAGACAAAATAGATGAATGGGATATACTAAATATTAAAAACTTATTTGCATCAAAAGACTTCACCAAAAGAGTAAAAAAGGAGCCCACAGAATGGGAAAAATCTTTTGCAACGACACTCCGACAAGGAACTAATTTCTAAAATACATAGGAAACTACAACACCTCTACAAGAAAAAAGACAAATAACCAAATTAAAAATGGGCATAGGACATAAACAGACACTTCACCAAGGAGAAGATCCGGGCAACCAACAAACATATGAAGAAATGTTCATGATCATCAACCATTAGATAAATGCAAATCAGAACAACAATGAGATATCATCTCACACCAGCAATAATAGCAAAGATCAAAAAAGTAGAGGACAATAAATGCTGACAAGGATAAGGAGAGACTAGGACGCTCTTACATTGCTGAGGGATTGTAAAAATGGTCCAACCACTCTGGAAAGTAATACGGCCCTTCCTCAGAAGGTTGGAAATAGAAATACCTTATGATCCAGCAATTCCTCTACTTGGTATTTACCCACAAGAAATACAAGCCATAACACGAGTAGATATATGCACACCAATGTTCATAGCAGTACTGTTTACAGTAGCAAAAAGATGGAGACAGCCCAAGTGCCTATCAATGGAAGAATGGATAAACAAACTGTGGAACATACACACAATGGAATATTATGCTACTTTGAGGAATAACAAGGAAGCTACAAGCCACCTCATAACATGGATGAACCTTGAGGACATTATGCTGAGTGAAATTAGCAAGTCAGAAAAGGAGAAATACTGCATAGGACCATTATTGTAAAAGATTAAGCAAAAGAATGCACACTAAAGGGGGGAGGGGATTCTTTGCTTGTTATCGGGATGTATGAGGTGGGTAGAGGGGAGGGAGAGAAAGGTGGAGCACAGGGTAGGGAATAGACACAAGATAGCTTGGATGCTGGGTGGGGGGTAATACTCAAGAAGGGGAGGGAAATGGAACAATGAGGCAGATGGGAGAACAGTTAGGCAGGTTTGCGTGGACTAAGTGGGACAGAGGTAAATAATGATGTATGCACAACCTTGGGACAACAGGGCTCTGGGATACAAGGATTCAGGCATGGTGTGAATGGGTAAAAGAGGGGAAATAATGTTAAGATGCTTGGCTGTGTTTTGAATCTTGGTTTCCCTTGCCTACCATTGTAAAATAGACAGTTGAGGGGGAGAGAAAGTAATAGCCAGAAATATCACCATAGAAAGTCTGCCTTCTGCCTATAAATGATTGGAATACCTAAAGTGGGGCTAGAACTTGCCCAGTGAAGGAGGCTTCCTGTTGAGCCTTTGCATTGCATAAGACCATAGATGGAATCCTTAACCCCATCCACAATCTTCTGAGGTAGGAAATTTCCACTTGAAAGGACAAGCAGACCAGCCTGGAGTGGCTAGAAGAACAGAAAATACTTCTTGAAAGAAAGATGGAAGGAAAAATAATAAACAATAACAGCAGTCCAATTGACTACTACAAGAACGAGCAAGTTGTTTGCCCGGGAGCCATCAAGGCAATAAAAGCATCCCCTCAGGGCAAACCGCCTTCCAAGACTAAGACTCAAGGGGAATACACGAGCAGGCATGTGGTCTGGCTGGTGACCAATCTGGTCACCAATAAGGGGAAGTGGGGGAAAAACCACAATGAAGTTGTGAGCTAAGTCCAACCATGTTCAATAGACTCCTGTGAACCTGGGTGAGACCTGATTGGCCAGCGGTATGGCCAGACCTGGGGACTCTTGGGTCCAGAGACAGTGACATGGCAACGGAGAACTCTAGCAGAGAATGGGGTGTCCAGCTTGTGTGGAGTGATTGGAGATGGACTGGTGCGCCTACACTTGTAGATAACAGTCACTTGACCTGGCTTCAATGGCTGGATGATCAGACTTGACTAGAAGAAGATAAAAGAGGGAAAAAAGAGTAATCTGCTACAATTTGATGAACTTGACCTATACTTATGGCTCAGAAATGTCACCAATAGCTTAAAAAAGGGAACAAATATTTATAGTGAGGATCATTCCCATTCCCTTTCTACACAGGGTTGACAGAGATGGGCAATTTAGACATTGGCTACCCAAAACGCAGGGTTAGAAAGGCAAGAAGTGACTGGCTTACACGCTTTCAAGAGGGAACCTAGTTCCAGAGGGAAGTTAGACTCTCCACTGAGTGGTTTCCAATCTGTCTGGATAGTACTGATGTAAGGAGATGGGGATAAGACTTTTGTGGTACAATAGTGACTAATTGCTATCAAGACTGACTGTGCGGGTTGGAAATGTAAAGGCAGATGTTTTATAACAAAAGGAGGGGAGCAGTTGATTTTGCAGTCCAGGAGTGGAGGTCCCTAGGACCATCAAGGGGAGAGAAGTGGAGTGCAGGACACTACCCAGAGAAGCAATGACGCCAGAGATGGAGGCAGACGATGACGTGGAGAGATGGAGTGGTTGGGGACTCTGGACTCAGGTGTGTGCTGGCAGTTGGGTGGCTGTGCAACATAGGGTGTACCCTTTGGCTGTTTGATTATGCATGGAAGTGATTGTAATCATTGCAATGAAACGAAATTATGATAGGATGAATGTAAAGCTAATGTTCTATCATGTAAGCTACTACATAATTCACAATAAAAACTTAATAGATAAAATAAAAGATACTTATGGATGATGATCAAAGACCACAGTCTTCATTATGGATTCCACTTCAATGTAAAGAAAACAAAAATCCTCTCCATTGGACCAATAAATAACATCAACCATCAACCCTCATGGAAACAGAGGTCAAGAAATAAAACGACGTATTGGATTAAGCAAATATTCTGCAAAGATCCTCTTTAAAGTATTCAATAGCAAAGATGTCAGTTTGAGGACTAAGGTGTGTATGACCCAAGTCATGCTATTTTCAATAGTCTCATATGCATGTGAACCTTGAACATTGAATATGGAAGACTGGGGGAAAAATGATGCATTTAAGTTATGATATTGGAGAAGAATATTAAAAGTACCATGCACGGCCAGAGAAACAAACCAATCTGTGTTGGAAGAAGTGCAGCCAGAATGTTCCTCAGAAGCCAAAATGGCAAGACTTCGTTTCTCATACTTCAGACACATCATTAGGAAGGGCCAGTCACTGGTTGGTAAAGTGGAAGGTCAGTGAAAAAGAGGAAGACCCCCAACGAGATGGATTTGCACAGCGGTAGCAGCAATGGCTCGAGCGTGGCCACAGTTGTGGGGTGGAGAGGTTGTGGGGATGGCGCAGGACTGAGCAGTGTTTCATTTTGTTGTGCATAGGGTTGCTGTGAGTCAGAATTGACTTGACAGCACCTAACAACAACAACAACATGGTAAAATATTGAATGATGCAGAAAGCATAAAAATAAGATGGCATAAATACAATGTCTCTGTAGCAAAATAAAATGGGGATGTTCAACCATTTTAAGAGGTAGCATATGATCAAGAATTAATGGTACTGAAGGAAGAGATCCAAATTGCACTGAAAGCATTCACACACAAAAAAATGTAGTTTACAGGAATTGATGGAATACAAACTGAAATTATTCAACAAACTGATTCAGCACTGGAGGCACTCACTCATCTTTGCCAAGAAATCTGACCAACTGACTGTAAGGGATCAATATTTGTGCCCATTCCAAAGAGAGGTGACCCAATGGAATGCAGAAATCATTGAACAATATCATTAATAACATGCAAGTAAATTTTTACTGAAGATAATTAGAAAAAACAGTTGCAACAGCCCATTGATGAAACTGCCAGAAATTCAAGTAGGGCCCAGGAGAGGACGTGGAATTAGGGATGCCATTGCTGCTATCAGATGGGTCTTGGCTGGAAGCAGAGGATATAAGAGAGATATTTACTTGTGCTTTTTGGACTACACAAAGGCTTTTGACTGTGTAGATCATGACAAACTATGGATTACATTGGGGAGAATGGGTATTTCAGAATAATTAATTGTGCTCTTGAGGAACTTGTGAACAAGGGGATACTGAATGGTTTAAAATCAAGAAAGATGTGAACCAGGGTTGTATCCTTTCACCGTATTTATTCAGCTTGTATGCTGAACAAATAATCTGAGAAGCGATATGCAGATGATACAACCTCGCTTGCTAAAGTGAAGACGACTTAATTTACTGATGAAAATCAGTGACTACAGCCTTCAGTATGGATTGCACCACAATGCAAAGAAAATAAAAATTCTGACAACTAGATCAAAGAATAACATCATGTGTAGGCACAGCTTTAGAACAACAGGGCTCGGGAATACAGAGACTGAGACATGGATGGAATGGGGAAAGAGAGGGAATAATGATAAGATGCTTGGCTATCTTTTGAACCTTGGTTTTCCTTGAAAAACATTATAAAACAGACACTGGAGGGGGAGAGAAAGGAATAACCAGAAATATCAACATGGAAAGCTTGTAAGCCCATCTTCT
>NW_006408874.1:1641152-1664553 GCF_000296735.1 Chrysochloris asiatica | reverse complement strand
AAAAAAAAAAAAGAATAACATCATGATAAATGGAGAAAAGATTGAAATGGTCAAAGACTTCATTTTGCTTGGTTCCACTCAAGAAATCAAAAGAAGCATTGCATTAGGCAATGCTACACAAACCTCTTTAAAGTGTTCAAGAGCAAAGATTTCAGTTTGAGGACTAAAGTGCTCCTGACCCAAGCCATAGTATTTTCAAAAGCTTCATATGCATGTGAATGTTGAACAGTAAATAAGGAAAACTGGAGAAAAAAAATGATGCATTTGAGTTATGGTGTTGAGAAGCATATTGACAATACCATGGAGTCCTGGTATGGCACAACAGGATAAGCACTGGACTACTATCTGCAAGATCAGCAGTTCAAGCCACTCTTTGGAACCACTATGCAGCATCACTATGAGTTGAAATGGAATCAATGACTCTTAACAACAACAACCATCGACTGCCAGAGAACAAGCAAATCTGTGTTGTAAGGAAAGCAACCAGAAAGCTCCTTAGAAGTCAGTATGGGGAGACTTAGGACATGTTATTAGGAAGGACCAGTCCCTGGAGGACATCATACAAGGTAAAGTAGAGGGTCCATGAAAAAAAGGAAGACCCCTCAAAAGATGGCACAGTGGCAGCATCAATGGTCTCAAATCTAACAACCATTGTAAGGATGGTGCAGGACTAGGCAGTGTTTCCTTCTGCTGTGCATGGGGTCACTAGGAGTTCGAACCGACTCAGTGGCACCTAAAAATAATGGCATTAGGCATGTTTGCTACAAAAACCTCTTTAAAGTGTTATAGAGCAAAGATGTCAGTTTGAGGACTAAGGTGTGCCTGACTCTGGTATTTTCAATTGCTGTAGATGCAAGTGAAATTTGAACAATGAATAAGGAAGATCATAGAAGTATCTGTGCATTGAATGATGGTGTTAAAGAAGAATATTGAAAAGTACCATGGACTGCCAGATGAGCAAACAAATCTGATTTGAAAGAAATGTAGTCCGAATAAGTCTTAGAAACAAGGATTGTGAGACTTGTCTTTCATACTTTGGACATGTTATCAGAAGGGACCAGTCTCTGGAGAAGGACATCATATTTGGAGGATCAATGAAAAAGAGGTACAGTCCCAACAAGATGAATTGACACAGTGTTAGTAACAGTTGGCTTAAGCATAACAATTTTGAGGATGGCGCAGAACTGGCATTGTTTTATTCTGTTGTACGTAGAGTCGCTGTGAGTCTGAACCAACGTGACAGCCCCTAATAACAACAATTGCTAAACATTTTCCTTAGAATAATGTAACCAATATGCTTTGATACGATTTCATTTTTATTTACTCTTGATTTTTTTTATTTCACTCATGCTTTCTTCACCCCAAAGCTATTTAAAGGTGCATTAAATTCCAAGAATTTGGGTGTTTTCTAGTTTTACTTCTGCTGTTAATTTCTAATATTATTCTTTTATGGCCAGAGATGATACCTTTGTCTAATTTCAATTTTTAAAACCTTGTTGACACTTTGTTTATGGCCTAACATATGACCTATTCTGGAAAATGATCCAAGTGCATGGGAGAAAAATATGTATTGTTCTGATGAGTGATGTGTTCTTTACATGTCAATTAGATCTAGTTGGCTTATTGGTATTATTTAAGCCCTGTATGTCATTACTGATCTTATTTTTAAATGTTATGTCCAGAATTGAAACTAGTATATTGATTTCCCCAAATATTATTATTGTGGAGGTGTCTGTTAGTCCTTTCATATCAGTCAGAGTATGTTTCATATCATGTTAGGTCCATATGTCCCCTGGAGTTTTAAAATTTACACAAAATTTACCATAAAAGTCCTAGTGTGGGTTAATGTGCTGGACTGCAAAGTTGTTTGAACTGCAAGTTCGGCAGTTCAAGCTCACCAGTCACTCCTCGGAAACCCTATACAGGATGGCTATGGATGAGAACCAAATTGATGGCACTTAGCAACAAGATTGAGTGTTTCAGCCAGCAAGCAGTCAGTCTTCCATAGTGTCAGATGGGCAGACATACAAGTTACCTTCCTGCGCTTGGCAAAATAATATATTGCTCACCTAACACTGTTGCTGAAGAGCCACACTAAAGTCACGGGCAGGTGGGGTGGATGACTGATATTCTTTGGCAGCCCTTCACTTTACTTTCAGTGTTGTTGTCATTGGGAAGTGCCATAGAGTTGGTTCCAATGCATAGTGACCCTGTATGGAGTTTCTAAGGGGCAGCTGGTGGGTTTGAACTGCTGACCTAGTGGTTCATACCAACCTTGTGGTCCAGTGCTTATCCTACACACCAGGACTCCTTCCTTTTAGTACTATGACTTTTCTTGTGTGACTAAAAGTAGATTTTTCCTTTAGAAAGTATTTTTGAATGCCAAGTTTGTTTGACTGCTTACAACATCCCAGGCACTGTGTTCTGTGCCATTTAGTCTTACAACAACCACAAGAGATAGATATGTTTGTAATTCTCATTTCAATCATGAAGAAAAGTAGGGTTAAAAAAAAGTAAATTACTTGCTAAGGACACCCATCTCGAAACGAGATGATTCAAATTCAGACAGTCCAACTCTTGATCCCTTGCTCTTACACTCTATCCTGTTTAGCCTCCTAGACAAACATGGCACACATTTTATGTGGGTATTTGTGTATTGGTGTATTTCACAAATCATCTTTGGTTTTTCACAAAAGGACAAACAAAGGAAAGCAAAACTGGAACCATTCCCCTGTACCACCTTTGTTGTTGTTGTGGATTCTTTATATGAAAAGCCCTTATCAGAATGTGCCCTAGATTTGGATTTGTAACAGGTAACCAAAACTGAGAAGGAGACCTGGTGGCATATGGGACTCATCAGCTACTCCCCAGGAAAGAGACGTGACCATCTGCTTCTGTGAAGATGACAGCCTTGGGAACGCTATGGGGCAGGTCTACTCTGTCCTAGGGTCACTGTGAGTAGGAATCATATCTACAGCAATGCTTTTTTTGTTCAACTGTGTGGCGTTATAAGATACGTGCTAGACTCCAAGCTTGGTTTGAACAAGAAGGTGGGTGGTTTAAACCCACCAACCGCTCCTTGGAAACCCTATACAAGGTCACTGAGTCAGAACTGACTCAACAGCACTTAACAACAACATACATGAACACTCTCTACCTGGTCCCTTTTAACCTTAGTGGTGGGTGCTAGCGGCCTCCCCTTCCTCACTATCTCCAGCCCCAGCGTCTCCTGCTCCAGCAGCAGGTGTCCTGCCTCTCCTTTGGGCGTATGCGCATAGAGATCCGGCACTGAAGGAGGAGCAATGTATCCTTTTATTGATGCAAGTACATCCAATCACACAGAAACCGACAGCCAACATTACAGTACATCGTTATACTTAGCTCATTTCAAAGTACCACAACAGCATTATGAGGATGTGTATCAAACAGGGGAAATAAAGCTGCAAATAGACGCCTTTTTGAAGTAGGTACTAGTGTAGTGCACATTTATGTGAAAGCTCTTTAACACATGTACAGAAATTTTCTAACACTGTATTTCAAATATATATTCTCAAGTTTTAAGCCTTTCTTGATCTCAAATACATAAACAAGGCAATATGTACTATCAATATACAACATGTACTATCTAGAACATCTGAAAAGTGCAAACACACTGTAACAATACAGTGCCTATAGTCTTAGTCAATCCAGGGCAGAGGGAAATGGTAGCAGCAGGTTACCCACAGTCACCACTCCTTCCTAAGTGGGACTCCCAGCACCCCTTGGCGAGCAGGCTTGCCCTGTAGGCAACTCAATTCCAGGCAGTCCTGCTGAAGAAAGGCATGCTGAGAGACAGATGACTAATTCCAAGTCTGTTTGAACAGGAACAAAACCCTGTTGCAAGGAGGGTCTGGTGATAGGTGGATGGACCATACCCAGTTTTCTAATGGAACAAAACCACAGTGGTCAGATAGGGAGCATGAAATTGATGCTTCAAATGTTGGGTGTGGGATATATCTCCAGGTACTGGGCAGTTTTATTTGAGTGGGTTCCAGCAATTCATAGTCTAGCTCATTTCTGTTTCAAGATTACAATTAAGGGAGTCTCCCACCCAGAGAGGGCCAGGAGTGCAGGCCACAAAAATACCTGACTGCAGAAACCATTTATTTTTAGACTGTACTTGGATTTACATAGCAGCGTTCAATGTCATCTTGCAGCAGTCTACTTTGTATTCTCTTCATTAGAACAAAGTGTGTCTTTCAGTCACAGCTTTAAAAACTGAAAACTATTTCAGGACTCTCTATTATTTTAGAGATTTTGTTTTCTAAATTCAGTTGAAGAAGAATTTGTCAGACATAGTCCAACAGAAAATGTGTTGCCAGGTAGGCAACTTGTAGCTTCTGTATAGACCTGGTGTTTCCCTGCCCTTGCCTATCCGACAAGTCCCTGATAAAGGAAAAGGAAAATGTAAACTTTGGAAAGCCAGTACTCAAAGGTTCACTCTCAGAAATATGCAACCGTGACCTCCTGGCCACCGCAGCCCTCCCTGCTGGAATCATGCTGGCCTATGCTTTCGGGCAGAGCCTGGGGCTCTGCAGTAGAACTTTGGGTGCCTACCCTAGCTTACTTTGGGCTAAAAGGAGCAGGGAGAGTAGACCCTTTCAGTACCCTTTAAGGCACTAACCCCGACATCAAAGACACTGGCTGGAAAGGCATCCAAGCAGGCAGGGATCGTGTTGGTTTGGTTTTTTTTTTTTTTTTTTTTAATATATTTTTTTAAAGTGTTAATCGAAAGTAGAAAACAAAAATCTACATTTCATTAGAATAAGATGTTATATCATGGATGCCATCTTCCATGATCCCCTCCCCTCCCTTACCCCCCCTCTCCCATTCCCTGAAACAGGACCCTGCCCTGTTATTTAAAATAAACCAAAAACATTTTCTGTCAAGGGCCAAAGGTTGATGCATGAAATAATAACCATTTCTTTTTCATAAAAGGTATGTACAAAATGGACCCCAACCAGTGAGGCCTTCTTCATCTAAAGTCATATCTGTCAGGAATAAAATGTGTGCTTCACTTCATGTCCATAGGCTGCATCCTGGACCTTCAGGCTCTGTTAAGGAGAGTTGTCCTAAAGATGGGTATGGAAAAAGGAAACAGTTAGGCAGTAAGAAGCTTCCAGGCAAACTCCTTCCTCTAAGCATCTGGGAGCTCAGCACCATGCTCTGAGAAGGAAAGGGTTGCAATTTCAGGAACCAGTCACCAGGGGAAGTGTTGGTTGGTTGGTTATGTGCCGTGGAGTCGGTTCCGACTCATAGCGACCCTGTACAGGGTTTCTGAGGCTGTAAATCTTTATGGGAACAGAAAGCCTCATCTTTCTCCCGCAGAACAGCTGGTAGTTTCAAACTGCTGACCTTAAGGTTCACAGCCCAATTCGTAACCACTACAATACCAGAGCTCCTTAAGTTCTCAGCTTCTCACTATCTGAACAGCTGCATGCTTTCAAGACCTGGGTAGACTTACCTTTGCCCTCCTTCTAGGCAAAATCCACTGATGCCCTCCTCCCACCATCCTTCCCTTCCTCATATCTTGGCCTAGGGCTGGCCCAGGGGCTCACAGCTGGCCCTCAAGTTCTCCTACCTGAGAGTCTTCCAGCTGTCCTTTTCCATGTGATTCTCAGGACCTTCACTCTCAAAGGAGGCGATGAAGAGAGCTGAGTGACAGGAAAATCCTTCAGAACCAAGGCCTCTAGGTGGGCAGTTTGCTGCCCACACCCATTTGTCCCTCTTGCTCAAATTTCCCTCCCAAAGATGCATCAAGGGCACAGTGACCTCTGGCCTGGGCTTGCACACAGGCTT
This sequence comes from Chrysochloris asiatica, assembly GCF_000296735.1. Taxonomy (NCBI): domain Eukaryota; kingdom Metazoa; phylum Chordata; class Mammalia; order Afrosoricida; family Chrysochloridae; genus Chrysochloris; species Chrysochloris asiatica. The sequence continues at coordinate 1,658,715 of NW_006408874.1, read as the reverse complement.
CGGATCCATGGGGTCTGATGTTCTCCGGCTTTTCTATGGACTCTGGGAAATTGCCCTATTTCCACAGCACTTGTCCCGGACCACATTCTCACTCTCCGAGGAGCCAATGGAGCCCCCTCCTCTCTTCTGTCCTTACCCTTTCTCTGTCACCTTACCAAAACCCACATTCATTGCACACTCACCCCCATGGGCTGAGTTGGCCCTGGGCAATGTGGGATAATACTCAGGCTGCCTCCAGGGTGGCTGTGGAGGAGCACAAGGCCCTGGGCAGGGACTGTGGACATGGCAGCTCCTGGAGGAGCATCCTCACCTTCCTCGCTGTAGATGGGTGCTGTGAGCAGGTAACTCTGAATCTTCTTGTCCTTCTCAAAGGGACACTCCACTTGCGTCCACGTCATGAAGTCATGGATTTGTCTAGAGATCTCCCAAAATTTCTGAATGGGCAGAAAACCAACCGAATATTCATTTTTCACTTAAAGTTTCAGATCCTTGGTCAGGGTCAGGGGATGGAGGTTCTGGCCTAGCACTGCTGCTTATTTCATGGGCCCCATTGAAATGAGATTGTGGCCCTAGTGGGCCAAGCTCATGTAGAGAAATCACTCAAGACAGAACCAGCAGGTATCCCTCTGTCAGGCCATTAGACTAGAGCAGCCTGTGCCCCTTTCCTTAAAAGTCCAGGGATGCTCTCTTCTTCCTATCTCTTCTCTTCTGCCTCCTGCCTCCTCTCTCTGGCAGAGGTCACCTTCCTCACCCTTAATAAAAGTCTATAGATGGGGGAAAAAAAAAAAAAAAGTCCAGGGACGAGGCAGATATCCTGACTATGCCCAGCATGGTACACCAACTAAAAAAAATGCCATCCCTTGCACAATTAGTGGCTGTGTGAAAATCCACAGCTCCTTCCCACCCCTTACCTGAAGACAGCAAGCCTCAGAAAACCTGCCATCAGGACTTTCCAGCCCATCACAGTCACCTCTGCGTCCGTGCCCACTGCCCTTAGACAGGAATCCTCAGACCCTAGGCAGGTTCCTCATCTCCTGCTGGAATCTTTTGCCTCCTCCTCTCTGCCCAAGCCCCTTTTTGCCTAAAGCCTTCTTGTCCTCCAAGCCTTTTTGACTTCCTGGTGTTATCTGCACTTCAACCAGGGTCCTGGTTCAATACATGGTTCCTGTGGCTTCAAGCTCAGTAACTAGATCATTCATCACATAAGGGCAGGGCCCACACTTGATTTGTGTCAAAAAGCCTCTGTGGCTTTGGGAGCCCCTACAGCTTTGGGTACCAAGAGCCTTTCTGAGCTTCACAGGCAGGGCTCAGAAAACCCTTAGGCTTGGACATGACCAAGTTACTAGCTGCAGATATGTTACCACCTGTGTCTCTGCTCTGCCTGTGCTGGGACAACCAGGCCCCGCTCTCAGACCCCACGGAGTTGAGCTCACCTTGAAGTTCACCTGCCCATTGGGCAAGCGGTTGGTATGGATTTTGTGCAGGAAGTAGATGTCCTTCACGAAGAGGTTGAACACAGGGATAACGATCTTCTCTCGGCTGCTGTGGGCCATCTGGGACCTCTGTGTGGCTCCCTGAAGGGCTGTGCGGTAGTTGCAGAAGTTGCTGGATGGGTCCATGTGATGCTGTAGACAGTGTGAACGAAGGAGAACTCTGCATGAGGCTGGGTCACATGGGCAGGGACTCTGCTAACCCCACCCCCTGCCAGATCTGCTCAGGATAGCCCCTTTGCAGAGGCAGCCCCACACTGTCATCAGAAGAGACCTTCTCCGCTTTGCCCCACCTCCCTGCTATTCTTTGGAGGAAGTGAAGGGGTAGCTGAGGGGCTGCACACCAGTATCCAGAAGCTTTCAGGAAGTGCCTGAGGGTCCTCAGGCAAGTTTTACAAGAAGTCTCCCAGCCCACATCTCAATGCTATCCTGCTGCCCCTCTTCTTCCATCCTTCCTTTGCTCCTTTGTCCATACTGACACCTCCAAATTCTGACCAGTTCCACAGACACAAATGTTCACAAAAAAATGGATCCAGTTGTCAAATACATCTGGGGAATGTTTTAAATGAACTCTGCCAGCCTCTGGGTGACCGAGATGTTCAAGGAGTCCAGCCAAGACAAGGCTTATGGACTTGGCTTAGTCACACTCTGCAGACTCAGAGACTATGGCCCTGCTCTGTGTCAGAATTTGCACTGGGTGATGCTAATTTCTAGTGAAGAAGTAAGTGTCAGGAGGGGCTTAAGTGATTTGGCCTCCTATGGATGAAGGCATCAGCCAGGTACATACTTGTACATACATGCTAAGTACGTGCATGTCAGGCAGCGGGTGCTGAGGGAGCAGAAACCAAGCATGGTGGGAAAGTCCTCCCCATCCATCAGAAGGAGGCCCTTCTCCAATCAGTGTACAATGGGGTGGAAGAACATGGGGCTGCAATGGCACCTACCTCCAGGACGTCAAACTTGGCTGTCTTGACTTTAGACCACGTTTTCTTCAGCCGTGCCACAGGACTGAGGTTCATGCCAGCTGTAAGGACAGCAGGTTGAGGTCAGGGCCAGGATAGGTGGGCCCGTTCATGCAGGGCTGGGTGGTAAGGCCAGCTGCCTGTCTCACTCACAGATGATGGCCATCATGGAGTTGAAGTTCCCAATGTTGAAACATTCCCTGGCCACATCAATGAAGAACTCCACCATGCGGGTCCGCTGCTTCTTTTTCACCACCTGAGGGAGGCAGAATTGAGCAGAGCTGAGGAGGGCTACCAGAGGTGGTCACCCACCACCCTGCACAACTATACTGACCAGGAGACCCTCATCTTGACATGTAGCTTCTAGGCTATTCAGCAGGACAGGAGAGGTAGAAAGTGTCCTGGGAGAGAGGCTACTTAAGGGTTGGGAGACTACATAAGAGGAAGGAAACATGGAACAGGGAGAGCTGGGCACACAGGGAGCCTGAACTGGATGATGGGCCTGTTGTCATTCCCATTGTTACTGGTGACATGTGGGAGGCTAGCACCTCCAGGCCCAGGTCATAAGGGCTACACTTATTTACTTTATACTTTCATCCTGTCACGTGAGCTGGGCAGGAATCATGCCCACATTGCCTGATTGGGCACGAAGGTGGCACTCTCTAGCTGTACACTGTGTGCTGACTTACCCGGCACACCTCGGTGGCCACCAGCATGCTGAGGCAGTTAAACCAGTTGTCGTAGGCCTCCAGGCTGTAGGTCTTAGCCTGATCCCCTCGGCACTGTGGGAAACACACTAAGTCACAGGGAAGCATGTCTTGTCAGCTCAAGGAACAGAAAGCACACGGCCAGGCCAGAGGGACTTGGGTAGGATACACTGGATAAGGCCCCAAGGCTGGCCCAGCTCTGCCCATTCACAGAAAGTCCAGACAGTGTCTGATTGCTCCTTGGACTGCCTAGCCAAAGGATAAGCTGAGGGGCCAGGCTAACCCCTGATTCCAGTCTGAGCCTGCTGCCCCTTCCCAGCATGCATAACCCACAAGGTCCTTGTGTGCCAGGTGAGGTCCATGTCCATGGAGGCAGCAGGGGCTGTGGAAAGCCCCACTCACCTTTTGGTTGTCCAGGGAATCCCTATGGCTAAGAATCTGCACCAGGTCCTCAGGATGGATGCTGTGGATCCGTTCCTGGGGGTGAGAAGTACACCATCCTTGGGCAGTTCAGACATACCAGGTAGGGTCACTTCTGGGGCCATGGGAGAAGGGGGTTGAGAGCAGCAGTGAAGCCATCAAGAACAAGTCTCAGCTACTTCCTAAGGAACTGTGCCTCCAGAATTGAGGCCTCTGCTGGGTCCCACCACATTCACCCTAGGTGACTGAGAGGCCCTCCTCTGGGACATAGCTGCAATGGGAGTGTGGGTGTTAGGGGGCTGCCATTTGTAGGGGTGCTTTCCTGGCAGAGGCCAGGTGATGTTGGGAAGAGTCTGGCTCTCTTGTAAACCCCAGCCTCTCCTTCCTCCTGGAGTACTTTGATACCTAAGCAGGAAAATGCTGTCTAGCCTCTCCTGTACCCTGGGGCGCTATGCCTCTACTGACTGCACACAGGGGCCAGGCCTGGCCAGTGGGTGGCAGCTTGACAGCCAGGCCTAATGGGTCAAGGGTGGACCTTGGGTACCATGTGGAGGTCCTGGTTGGGCAGCACAACCCCACTCCCTGGGCAGGAAACAGGGTTACACTGACCAGCTCGATGTGGGTCAGCTGCTGGGCCAGTACCAGGGGGTCACAGCACACACTTAGGATGTCCTTCTGGGTGGCTGGTGGCTTTGCTTTGAGGACAGGCCCTTTGTCCATAGCCAGTGGACGAAACTTCTCCCAGAACTCCTGGAGCTGGTTCCGGGCAGCCAGGGCCAACAGCAGATTTTGCATCATTTGGCTGATGGCCTTCTTCATAGCCCCGTTCTCCTGGGGGTTGGGAAGTTGGCAGTGAGAGCAGGTAGCTAGTCTGAGGGCTAATGAGCACACTTGCAGTCTGAGCTCACAGCCCCCTTTCAGACCCCAGGGAGGAGCTGCAGCCACCACCTGCCAGGAGATGGACTCTGTTCCCTCTGAATCCATCCCTCTGCCTCCAAGGACTGCTGAATGAGGGGAAATATCTGTCAGGGAGGGAGCAGATGGCAGAACCAAAGCTGGGTTCTGAGTCTGAAAGGTGGCACCTGGCTAGGGAGCCACTGCCCTTCCCCTCCCCCACAACCTCCATTGCTGCAAGAGGGACCTGAAGAAGGTACCAGGGCATCAGAAAGGGCTTCCTCAAGAGTTAAGGACCTATTCCCGTGCCCTCTTGGACCCCTGAACTGCACAGAGCTCTCTTGGGTTTCCTAACACTCAGGAAATGGCGCCTCAGCAGGCTCACTGTGAGGCGGACCCTGTGGTGAGTCTCAGTGTGTCTCTACAGGGGCCCAAGAGTGCGCTGGGAGTCAGGAAAAGGGATAGGGCTCTTTTAACCTCTGGGCTAGTATTCTGCACAACCTGGGTAGGCCCCAGGGACAGGGTAAGAAAGGACAGCCCACATTCTCACCATGACGGTTTTTCCCACAGTTACTTGGACCCTACAGTTTCCAGCTTGCAGAGGTGAGTCCAGCCCCAAGGTCTGAGAAGATGCTGGGTTGGCTAACTCAGCCTCTCCTCATACCTGGCCCCTCTACTGAGCAGTCCAGGGAGTGTAGATCTCTACTCCTGCGCCCTAGGAAGCCTGTCAGCGGGAAGGCCTAACCTCATCACACTGAGTGACGCAGTGAGTGATGGCCTTCAGCTCAGCCATGACCTTCTCTTCCCGAAAGTCGTAGGGGAAGGTCTCAGTCCACTCTTTCAGGAGCTGTGTGACCTTGGTCGAGAAGGACTTCAGTTTGGCCTGGGGAGATGAGGTAAAGCGTGAGACCCAGCAATGACAAGATGGCAAGAGCTGTACACACCTCTCTCCTTCCCTGACCTCAGGACTGGTATCCAGCCCCGGGCCTCCTACCTGTCTGCAATTTTGCCACACCTGAACTGCTTATACAACTACTTTTGTGTATTTCCTTTAAATCAATTCCTTTTCACTTATATTAATTTTCAAAAATTCTACTCATTATCACTACCAGGACACACAAAACTATAACTAAAAGTTACAGTCCTTTGCTGTAACTAAAAGTCACCTACAGCAAAGTAAGCAATGAAAGCAGGACAGTAGCAGTACAGTAGGGCTCTTGCCTGCCCTCTATTGGTCAGAATGAGGTAGCACATGCTAGAGAAGGGACAAGACACAGGGAACTGTTCTCCTGGCTTCTTGGTCAGGACTGGAAGCCAAGAAACAACCACTGTAGACTCCATACGAACATGGGTCTATGCACCCCAATTACAGGCCTCACTGGCCTGGGAACCTTGACCATCTTGGTTGGGGGAGAGACACAGTGGGCTTTTCCCAGCCTCAGAAGGGCTGCAGGTATTGAGAGAGACCTCACCTCACTAAGTGACATGTACATCCTTCATGCCATACACCCTGCTGGCCACACACACACAGGTCCCGCATTTCTCAAGTGCCCCGCTCACTGTGGGGAGGCAGGCCTGGTGTGCACAGCCCACCCACTACATTGTTGCCCTTACCTCTACATTGTCCTTTGGTGGACACTAAGGCTTGTTTCCCTCCAACTTCAGGCCTAGCTCCAAGCACGGCTCCACCTCCTTTTTCATCCCCGTGGCCTGTCCACCTGCACCCATGCTCTGCCATGCCACCTATGTTCCCTAACCTCCTAGTACTGATGGCTTTCTCGCTTTCCACTCAGTCTCCCTCAGGAGTGTTTGTGTTGGCTCACTTGCTCCGGTCTACTCACTAGCTTGAGTGCGGCCAGGATACAGTGGGATGACCCCTACAGATGCCCAGCCAGACAGCAGGATGAATCTGCTGAGCCTGTGTCTTCAGCCATGGCCGAGTATACCCACCCAGCACCAGCTACTGTGAGGGGACTCTGTGATCTGAAGCAAACGGCAAGCACACAGCCCTCTTCTGCAGACCTTTGTAGAGAAATATATATGTGGGGTATAATCAGCGGCTATGGACAGGCCATTTTTGCAGCAGTTAGGCACCCCTGAGCGACCAAACACAGGTCTCGGGAGTGTCACAGATCCATGCCACAGGGGTGTCTCGTCTTCTGCTCAGATCGTCCTTCAGGGCTCAGAGGCTGCTGTGGTATTGTGAGCCTTCCAACTGCCTCAACCCTGGCTCACATGTGGGTCACTGAGCATTTGGTCACTACCATGAGTATGTACCAGCTGGGCATACTTCACTTGACCCCTAGTCTGAGGTGGCTGAAGCATGGGCCCCACTGGCTTCTTTTCCATGATCTATGCTCAGACCTCTGGCTTGGGGGTTCTGGCACTGACAGGCAGATGGGCAGAGTTGTCTGTTGGGGTCTTTCCTGGGTGGAATAGCCAGCTCTGAGTGCAACCTTTATACTGCTGCTCAGGTATGCCAGGGGCCCAGCAAGCCTACCTACCCCATCAGGGCCTATCCTGTCAGCTGCTCAGAACAGGCTCCACTCTTGAGATGAGCCAGAGGGTAAGTGGAGGGGCAGAAAGACAGCTCCCTCAGCCCCTACCTGGTCAGGGCCTGCCTCCAGCTGCTGTCTCTGCTCCAGGCAGATCTGCCCCACCCGGGCCAGCAGATCATGAGGGGGGATGAAGACCCGGGAGCTTAGCAGAAATGTGAAGATATATGTCTTCTGAAGAAAGGAGACAGGAAGAAGACAAACCATGGTCAGCCATCTGTATGGGGTCCTGCCACAGTTTTAGGTGGATTGGTCCCAGGCCCAGAACATGGCCTCACTAGTTCTTAGTGGCCATACCTACAACTTTTATTTTACTTCTCCTTTTCTCCTGCCAACTTTAGAGGTACAACTCAAGCCCCACCTCCTGTGAAGCCTTCCTAACAAGTGCTGCCTGTTAGCCCACCCACGAGGTGAGCTAACCCATCCTAGGGCTGTCGTGTACTTGTCTGTGACTCTGGGCATACTGTCTGCTCCATGGTGCTCCTGGGCCAGCCTATAGGTCTACTTCACCTCCAAGTCCTAATGGGGCTTCTAAGGTTGACATAGCCTTGTCAGCCCCAGGGCACAGCTCTGGATCTGATTCAGGCCCAGCTGTGGGTCCTGGCCCCACCTCATGCAGTGGGGTTCCTCACAGCACTGTCCTTTGGAGGCATGACAGGTGACTGTCAGCTGAGGAGACTCCTCTAGGACAGTTCTGGGCCTCAGCAGAGTGTGTCTATACCACTTCCATAGCCCTGACTGGCCCTGAGAGTGTTGGAGTGTTGGATGGGCAGATGGAGAAATGGACAGATAAGTGGACAAATGGACAGATGAACAGGAATATTGTGGATGGATGATGGGTGGATGGATGGGTGACAATGCCAAGGCAGTTTTTCTCAGAAACCCCAGGAGGAGAGAGGATAATTGGATATAGGGTATGTCAGTGGCCCCTGAAAGCTGAGCTAACTTAGCTATCCATAGATGGAAACTGGAGGGCAGTGATTCTCCCCTCCCACCATCCCTTGCAAGCTGTGTCTGACTCTACGAGTGTGGCTCTAACCCCAAGAACAAAGGGGCACACCTTGCACGCCCCCACGCCATACACACACAAGAGGTCTGGGTAGAACCTGGCCAGATTAACCCTCCAACATTGCTTAGCTCAGCAAAAGGAGCAGGAAGACCATACTGTGTACTACTGCATGGAGATGTTGCCTGATGGAGGTGGAAGAGATATGACACATATGACCAGAAACCCATGTCTCTGTTCCAACAACATAACCATGTCATTGTGAGGGAAGAGAGAGGAAAGCAGGGGCCCTAGTTTGCTTTGTTGGTGGCCAGTCCTGCCCTAACATGCTTGTGCTTTGAAAGCACAATACACTCATATCTGCACATTCCTGGGGGCCTGCACTCACTCATCATCCTGGACTTCAGCAGGAAGTTCATGCACAGACACCTGCTAAGTTACCAAGGAGCTCCAAAGAGCATGATGAAGTCTCTCAGTGCACTGAGGTGCTGGCCTTGCCCTTGAGACACCTCTTCTTCCCTCAAGCTCTGCCTAGAATTCAGGCCCCAACTCCAGAAGGGCAGGAAGGAGATCTAGTGTCTGAACAGCTCCTTTCTGTGCCTGCTTCCCTGCACCGCCAGCTGCCTGTGAGCTCCGTCCAACATTTTTCCTCAAGGCTGCCTACCTACTGCCCATCATGCCCACCCCACCCCCAGCTCCAGCACTCACATCAGGGTAGTAGTCCACTGTGGGGACCAGGCGCTCCATCAAGGCCTCCAGGGACCCTGAGATGAGGTGTCCGTCTTGGAAGATGAGGTCTCTGGAATCACTGCCACCACCCCCGCCGCTGCACTCCCCCATGCCGGGCTGTCCCTGTCCACTACAGCTGAGTGTGAGTATGCTGGAGAAGACAAACGTCTGGGGCATAGCTTCCTGAGAGAGAAGAAGACTGTGAGGTATCAAAGGCACCCCTGTGAGGCCCTCCTTCCAGGGCATGTGGTGCATACAAGGGAGGTATTCAGCAAAGCTATGGAATAGAGGTGAGGGGTCAGGGAGTATTAACTATCAGCTAAAGCAGGGGGCTGGCTCCTGGCTGCTTCAGCACCTGCTCTGAGAACATGACTTCATTGGAGAGGCCTAGTCTACAGAAAGTCTGCCCTCTTGGATTATCTCCAGGAAGAGAAGAAAGTAGATGCAAAAAACAAAGTCAGCAGGGATGTAGCACCATGTGTGGATAATCAAGGCAGCCTAGAAGTAAAGGTGGTGTTTGGACAAGTCTGACAGTACCCAGGAGAGCAAAGGAATTTTCCAGATATAGGAGGCAGCAGGTGTAAAGGTCCTGAAACAGGTGTGTGTGAAGTGAATAGGCCAGGAGAGTGGTTGAGGAGCTTCAGACAAGGTCTGTAGTTGTTCACAGGGGGACTAGGCATGTGTCTTCCAGAATGAGACGGAAATGCACCCAAGCCCTCCCTGAGAACACTGTGCCCTTACCCTGCACAGCCCTGACAAGTGCTCAGCACCTTTACACTATGGGCAAGAGGGCCCTTGGGTGGGATCCCTCGGAGAATGATCTCAATCCAGGTGGGAAGCAGGGGAAATTCATACTCACAGAACTCTTCTAGCCCGCAGCAGCAGCAGCAGCAGCACCTGGGAACATGTTAGAATGCACATTCTCAGGCTCCACCTCAAACCCATGAATCAGAAACTTAGGAACAAGGAGACCTCAAATCCTCCAGGGCTTCTCATGCCTACTCTGGTCTGAGAACCACCAACTACTTGAGCAAACCCTCCCATTTTCAGATGGGGAAACTGAAAACCAAAGGGAAAAGGTTCAGCTGAAGAGAAAAATCCTAGTTATGCTTCCAAACCCAACCCAGGTGTTACCACCCTGGATCAATGCCTAAAGTGCTGACCCACCGGCAAGAAGCCAGCTATACCATTCACTTTGTATCCCTGCTCCCCACCTGCCAGCCAGCCAGCCAGCCAGTGGTGGAGCTTGGAATCTATGCTCCTTGAGGACACTGTGGATCCCTGAGACCCTGCAACTGTTCCGTGTGGTATCACTGCCTAAGGATATGCCCATCTCCCATGAGGACCCAGGCCCTAGCATCTTGCCTCAGGCCCATACATTGTAGGATGACTCCTCCTAGATCACATCGTTCTAGGTTGAAAGGTGACCCACAAACTGTTAACTTTGTCAGGTGGGCCTGGCTACTAGTTTCTGGGTCATCAGAGATTTTCTCTGAGGTACTGGCCTCTCCTGCTGTGGAGGCGGTTAGGAGGTGCTAAAGGGCATAGGGCTTGTATTGGACATGGACCCTAAAGGTGCAGCTTAGGGGGAAGTTAACTGCCTGGAGAGAGTATGCCTTGGGCTACCCTAATCATAACCAGCCTATGGACCAATAAATAATATCATGATAAATGGAGAAAAGATTGAAGTTGTTGAATATTTCATTTTGCTTGGATCCATAATCAACACTCATGGAAGAAGCAGTCAGGAAATCAAATGACATATTGCATTAGGCAAATCTTCTGCACAAGACATTTTAAAAGTATTCAAGAGCAAAGATATCCATTTGAGGACGAAGGTGTGCCTGATCCAAGCCATGGTATTGGTATTGAAAACCTCATATACATGTGAAAGTTGGACAATGAATAAGGAAGACTGTAGAAGCATTTATGCATTTGAGTTGTGGTGTTGGAGAAGAATATTGAAAGTACCATAAAATTCCAGAACAAACAATCTGTATTGGAAGACATACAGTCAGAATGCTCCTTAGAAGCTAGATAGCAAGACTTTATCTCTCGTATATTATACATGTTATCTAAGAGGGACCAGTCCCTAGAGAAGGACATTATGCTTGATAAAGTGGAAGGTCAGCAAAAGAGGAAGACTTCAACAAGATGGATGGGGCTCAAGCGTAATGGCAATTGTGAAGCTAGCGCAGGACTGGGCAGTGTTTCGTTCTGTTGTGCACAGGGTCGCTGTGAGTAGGAGCTGACTTGATGGCAGCTAATAACAACAAATCATTTGATAAGTTTCTCAGACACCAAGTCTATTTTGCCAGTTTTTAAATAACATTTTTTTTTTTTTTTGTACAAGAGGCTGACTTTTGAAAAACCAAACCCACTACATGAAGTCAATTCTGACTCATTGTTGTTAGGTGCCATCGAGTTGGTAATAACGACTCTTGTGCACAACAGAACAAAACACAGTTTGAGCCTGAGCCAACCTCACAATTGTTGTGACATTTGAGTACACTGCTGCTTCTCTTGTGCCCCATCCATCTAGTTGGGGGGTCTTCCTCTTTTTCTCTGACCCTCTACTTTGCCAAACATAATGTCCTTCTCCAGGGACTGGTCTCTCCTGACAATATGTCTGAAGTATAAGAGATAAAGTCTGGCCATCCTGGCTTCCAAGGGGCATTCTGGCTGTACTTCTTCCAACAAATCTGTTTGATCTTTTAGCAATTCTTTTAATATTCTCCTCTAACACCCATAGCTCAAATGCATCAATTCTTCTATGGTCTTTTTTATTCATTGTCAAACTTTCACATGCATATGAGGTTACTGAAATACCATGGCTTGGGTCTGGTGCATCTTAGTCCTCAAACTGGTATCTTTGCTCTTGGACGCTTTTAAAATATCTTGTGCAGAAAATTTGCCTAAAGAGAGTCTTAGAAGAGGCAAAGTGAGTCAAGCACTGGTGTTTCAGACTCTGCCGCCAAGAGATCTGGTTGCTCTGCAATACATACACTGCCATAGTTTTATAAGAGGGAGATTCAGTTTTACAAGAGGGAGACTAAGGTCCAGCAGAGCTCTGACCTGTAATGTTTCCCTTTCAGTTACCATTCTGATTCACCCACATTTTACAAATTTGGGTCCATTCTGGTATCACTTCGTTGGTCATGACTGAACCAAGATGAACTGCTTCAAAGTCCTGGTTCTTGTCATCAATGTCCTCTTTCCATCAAGTTCCAGAAACTATGACTTGTGATGGCTCATTGTTGTTGTTGTTGTTAAGTGCCGTCAAGTCGGTTCCAACCCACAGCGACCCTGAACAGGATTTCCGAGGCTGTAAATCTTTACGGGAGCAGAAACCCTCATCTTTCTCCCGCGGAGCAGCTGGTAGTTCCGAACTGCTGACCTTGAGGTTCACAGCCGGATTCGTAACCACTACGCTCATATGTGGGTACATTTCTCCAGAGGGCAAGCTGTTGCAAGGAAAGGGCTATTTGCAGTTGAGTTCCCCCCAAATCTGAGTTCCAGTATGGGGAGAGAATACACAGTAGCGATAATAACAAACAATGCTAATACTAGTGAGGACACAGTATATGCCATAATGGCATTTTGTCATTTAATCTCATTTCATGCTCACAGTCACCCCATGTAAGAGAAGCCATCATTCTCCTCATGAAGATGGGGCAGAGGGATGCTCTGTCAGTACCCAAGGCTCTAAAGCGAGACCAGAGCAGTGCCAGGGTTCAATTCAGACAGAAACAGCAGCAGCTCAGCAGACCTGAGTTAGAACCTGTCTCTGACCTCATTGTGGTTTTATAAAGGTACCTAACCCTACACGTTCCAATGCACTCATCTGCTGAGCAATCTCACGAGGGTAAAATGAACCCACCCCAATTTTGGTTACAAGGCAGTGTTGGATACCCAGGAAGACAGAGAAATGCTATCTTATTCTAGACATACATGCCGACACTCTGAGCAAAGTGTAGTCTGAACCAGAGAGAATCATTGCCACCTGGGGATTATTGGAAGTTCACATCCTACTGATTTACAAAGCAGGGTATTGAACCTGTTCATTCTGATTTGACCACTCCACCCCCGCTAAGAATTTGCATTTCTATGCTAGGTATACAGAATCCGAATCTAGATTGATTCTGATTTTAGATTGAACTGGTTGAAAGCACTGTCAGGAACTCCAGCAATTGCTTCTCCTCCAAAACTTTGCTTCTTGGCAGTTTTAATTGAGTCTACTTAGCCCAAATCTGTATTTTAACTAATCACACAGTTAATTCATGTGCAAATAAATGGACGAAAGGTCCATTGGACTGGTGTTGGTCTCATTGAGAGTTCACACTCTAGGTGAGAAGCAGCTTAAGGATACTTTGCATTGGATACACCTGTTTCCTCGCCACTCATCTGTCAGCATGGTGTAGTGTGGTGGCTTGCATATTGCTGTGATGCTGGAAGCTATGCCATGGGTATTTTAAATATCAACAGGATCATCCATGGTGGACAGGTTTCAGCTGAGCTTCCAGACTAAGACACACTAGGAAGGAGAGAATGACTATTTCCGAATGTTTAGCCATTGAAAACTTTATGCATAGCAGTGGAACACTATCAGATAGAACCAGAATACTGAATATTGAATCAGTATAAATAGCACAAGAAAATTGTGATTTATAGTATTGGAAGATGAGCCCCTCAAGTTTCAAGGCACTCAAACTACAACTGGGGAAGAGCTGCCTCAGCAAAATAGAGTGGATGATGACAAGAGTGGATTAAAGTTTTGGGGAAACTTAATTTGCTAATGAGGAGAAACATCCATTAATAATTGGAACGTGGAACGTACTAAGTATGAATCTAGGAAAATCGGAAGTTGTCAAAAATGAAATGGGACACATAATGATCAATATCCTAGGCACTGGCAAGTTAGAATTGATTGGTATTGGCCATTTTGAATTTGATAATAACATAGCTTACTATGCCATGAACTATAAATTGAAGCGGAATGGCATCTCATTCCTCATGAAAAAGAACATGTCAAGATCTATATTGAAGTATAATGTTGTCTGTGCCTAAAGGGAAAACTGGTTAATACTCCTATTATTCAAATACATGCATCAACCACTAAAGCCAGTCATGATGAAAATGAAGAATTCTACCAACTTCTTCAGCCTGAAATTGATTGTACATGCAATCAAGATGTATGGATAATTACTGGTTATTGGGATGCAAAGGTTGGCAACAAAGAGGAAGGATCACTAGTTGGAAAACACAGTATTGGTGATAAAATGATACTAGAGAATGCATGATAGAATTTTGCAAGACCAATGATTTATTCATTGCAAATACCTTTTTAAACAACATAAAAGAAGACTACCTCACCAGATGGAATATTCAGAAATCAAATTGACTACATCTACGGAAAGAGAGAGTGGAAAAGCTCTATATCATCAACCAAAACAAGGCCACCAGGAGCAGACCATCAATTGTTCAACTGCAAGTTCAGGCTAAAGAAAATTAAAACAAGTCCATGAGAGCCAAAATATGACCTTGAGCATATGCCATCTCAATTTAGAGTTCATCTCAAGAACAGATTTAATGCACTAGATATCAAGAACATCATACAGGAAGAAAGCAAAAGGCCATAAAGAAGTGAAGCATTTGCTGCTGTCATGAGCTGTCGTATCCCCCTACGCAGGTCTGGAGCCAGCATCTCCCACCGGTCCACCACCCCAGTGCTTCTGGGAGGAAGCAAGAGGGAGGTTGCCTGTGGGTTTGTCACCGCTGCTCAACCCCCGCCTGGGAGAACTGGGCCCCGGGCCCAGTTGGTAAACCGCTACCCCTGGTAGCTGTTACCTGCAGGCCGCCACAGTCGCTGGCAGGGAGAGGCATGCGTCATGACCTACAGAACTGATTGAAAAGGTGATGACTTGTCAACAGCCATTCATAAACAGAAGAGCCATCCCAATCAGTTGTCAATGAAGCCATCAATGAGGACAACAGTGTGGTATCCCTGACCCAGCCCAAGATGGATGAGCTGCAGTTGTTTCGAGGTGACAAGATATTGGAAAGAAGAAGTGGGAAGCTGTGTGCATTGTGCTTTCTGATGACACATATTCTGATGAGAAGATTCGAATGAACAGAGTTGTTCGGAATAATCTTAATGTATGCCTAGGAGATATTAACAGCATCCAGCCATGCCCTGATGTGAAGTATGGCAAACGTATCCACGTTCTACCAATCGGTGATACAGTGGAAGGTATTACTGGAAATCTCTTCGAGGTATACCTTAAGCCATACTTCCTGGAAGCTTATCGACCCATCCAGAAAGGAGACATTTTTCTTGTCCATGGTGGAACGCGTGCTGTGAAGTGAAGTTCAAAGAGGCAGATCCCAGCCCTTACTGCATTGTTGCTCCAGGCACAGTGATCCACTATGAAGGGGAGCCTATCAAACGAGAGGATTAGGAAGAATTTTTTAATGAAGTAGGCTATGATGACATTGGTGGCTGCAAGAAACAGCTAGCTCAGATAAAGGAAATGGTGGAGCTGCCTCTGAGACATCCTGCCCTCTTATGGTAATTGGTGTGAAGCCCCCTTGGGGTAGGCCTCCTTGGACAGAGAAGACCCTGATTGCTTGAGCTGTAGCAAATGAAACTGGAGCCTCCTTCTTCTTGATCAATGATCCTGAGATCATGAGCAAATTGGCTGGTGAGTCTGAGAGCAACCTTTGTAAAGTCTTTGAGGAGGCTGAGAAAAATGTTTCTGCCATTGTCTTCATTGATGAGCTAGATGCCATGGCTCTCAAAAGAGAGAAAACTCATGGGGAGGTGGAGTGACATACTGTATCACAGTGGTTGACCCTCATGAATGGCCTAAAGCAGAGAGCACATGTGATTGTCATGGCAGCAACCAAAAGACCCAACAGCATTGATCCAGCTCTATGATGATTTGGTCACTTTGCAGGGAGGTAGATATTGGAATCCCTGATACCACAGGACACCTGGAAATTCTTCAAATTCATACCAAGAACATAAAGTTGGCAGATGATGTGGATTTGGAACAGGTAGCCAATGAAACTCATGGACATGTAGGTGTTGACTTGTCAGCCTTGTGCTTAGAAGCTGCTCTACAGGCCATTAGCAAGAAGATGAACCTCATTGACTTAGAGGATGAGATCATTAATGCGGAAGTCATGAATTCCCTGGCAGTTACTTTGGATGCTATTCGGTGGGCCCTGAGCCAGAGCAACCCATCAGCACTACGGAAAACTGTTGTGGAAGTGCCACAGGTGACCTGGGAGGACATTGGGGGTCTAGAGGATGTCAAACCTGAACTCCAGGAGTTGGTCCAGTATCCTGTGGAACACCCAGACAAATTCCCCAAGTTTGGCATGATACCCTCCAAGGGAGTACTGTTATATGGACCTCTTGGCTGTGGGAAAACTGTTGGCCAAAGCCATTGCTAATGAATGTCAGGCCAATTTCATCTCTATCAAAGGTCCTGAGCTGCTTACCATGTGGTTTGAGGAGTCTGAAGCCAATATCAGGGAAATCTTTGACAAGGCTCTTCAAGCTGCCCCCTTTGGTGAGCTGGATTCAATTGCCAAGGCCTGTGGTGGGAACATCGGAGATGGTGGTGGAGCTGCCGATTGAGTAATCAACCAGATCCTAACAGAAATGGATGGCATGTCCACAAAAAAGAATGTGTTTATCATTGGTGCTACCAACAGGTCTGATATCATTGATCCTGCCATCTTGCAACCTGATCACCTTGATCAGCTTATCTACAATCCCACTTCCTGATGAGAAGTCTCATGTTTCCATTCTCAAGGCCAACCCACACAAGTCCCCAGTAGCAAAGGGTGTGGATTTGGAATTCCTGGCTAAGATGACAAATGGTTTCTCTGGAGCTGACCTGACAGAGATTTGCCAGTGTGCTTGCAAGCTGGCCATCTGCGAATCCATTGAAAGTGAAATTCTGCGGGAACATGAGAAGCACACCAATCCATTTGCCAAGGAAGTAGAAGAGGATGATCCAGTGCCTGAGATCCACTGAGACCACTTGAGGAAGCCATGCATTTTGCCTGTTGTTCTGTTAGTGACAATGACATCCAGAAGTATGAGATGTTTGCTCAGACCCTTCAGCAGAGTCAAGGCTTTGGCTGTTTCAGACCCCCTTCAGGGAACCAAGGTGGGCTGGCCCGAGTCATGGCAGTGGAGGTGGCCTAGGTAGCAGTATATACACAGAGGACAACGATGATGATCTATATGGCTAAGTGCTGGTGGCCAGCAAGCTGGCCCACTGAATCTTCTTCCCTGGGGTGGGGGTACTCACCCAAGAGGGACAAGGGATATGCCCATGGCCTGCTCCATTCCTTAGCCTGAACACTTCAGCTACAGTCAGACTCTGGGTGGGGCTTTCTGTTGCAAAAAAATATATAAAACAAAATCGATAAAACAAAGGGATATTCATTTGGGAGGTGGAGAGTGAATTACCAACAGGGAATTGGGCCATGGGCCTATGCCATTTCCTTTGTAGTTTGGGACAGTTTAGGGGACCTGTGCGAGGTGAGAACCAAGGCACCACTGCCATCCCACAATAAAGGATCTACACTTCACTCAATGCAATGCTTCCTGAGCCCTCCCTTCTTCCCCCCACTACCCAAACAGGGCAGGAGGGGGGTGAGGGGCCACAGTTGCTGGGTGTTTATATAGAGAGAGTATGTTGATTTTATTTTACATGCTTTTGAGTTAATGTTGGAAAAATAATCACAAACAGTTCCTAAACCAAAAATGACATATTGTGAG
>NW_006408874.1:1636120-1637527 GCF_000296735.1 Chrysochloris asiatica | reverse complement strand
AAAAAAAAAATGGTGAGGGGATAGGACTCATGTGGTTCAATAGGGAATGATTGATATCAGGTCTGACAGTACGTGTTGGAAAGGTAAAGAACATGTTTGGTAACAAAAGGAGGGCAGTGGCTGATTTTGCAGTCCAGGAGCTAAGATTCTTGAAACCATCAAGGGAGAAAAGCGAAGTGGAGTCTCTGTTGAAGAGGCAGTGACACTGGGGATGGAGGCAGAGAGGATAATGTGGACAGAAGTTGCAGCTGGGGACTCTGGACTCAGGGAGGGAGAGGGGCTGTGTGCTGGTGGCCGGTGGGGCAGGCTAATGGGATGTACCCTTTGATTGTTTGATGATGCATTCAGGGGATTGTGATCATTGCAATGAAACAAAATATGATGGGATGAATGTAAAGATAATGTTCACCTATATAAACTAATCCATAATAAAAACTTAAAAAAAAATTGACATGTTGTAAAAGGACAATAAACGTTGGGTCAAAATGAAAAAGAGAAAAAACAGGCCATTAAGAAGACAAGAAAGAAGGAAAAGAGCAATATAGATATCAGAAGAGACTCTGGAACTTGCTCTCAAGCATAAAGATGCTAAAGCAAATGGAAGAAATGATGAGCTAACAGACGTGAACAGAAAATTTCTAAGGGCATCTTGAAAAGACAAAGTCAAGTATTATAATGAAATGTGCAAAGACCTGGAATTAGAAAACCAAAAGGGAAGAATATGCTCAGCATTTCTCAAGCTGAAAGAACTGAAGAAAATATTTGAGCCTAGACTTGCAATTCTGAAGGATTCTATGGGCAAAATATTGAATGATGCAGAAAGCATCAAAAGAAGATGGAAGGAATGCACCAAATCAAAAAGAAATGCTCCATGTTCAACCATTTCAAGAATTAGCATTTGATCAAGAACCAGTAGTACTAAAGGAAGCAGTCCAAGGTGCACTTAAGGAATGGGAAAAGAACAAGGTTCTGGGAATTGATGGAATACAAACTGAAATCTTTCAACAAACTAATGCAGCACTGGAGATACTCCTCTAAGTCAAGAAGTTTGGAACACAGCTACCTATTCAATTGATTAGAAGAGGTCCATATTTCTGAAGAGAGGTGACCCAATGGAATGTAGAAATCATTAGACAATATTACTAATGTCACAAACAAATATAATTTTGCTAAAGATAATTCAAAAGCAGCTGCAACATTGACAGGGAATGGCTAGAGGTTCAAGCCAGATCCACAGGAGCACACAGAACAAGGGATTTCATTGCTGATGCTAGATGGATCTTGGTTTAAAGCAGAGAATACCAGAAAGATATTTACTTGTGCTTTACTGACTATGCAATAGCTTTCGACTGCAGATCATGACAAGCTATGAGCAGCATTGTGGAGAAAGAGTATTTCAGAACACTT
>NW_006408874.1:1629995-1631210 GCF_000296735.1 Chrysochloris asiatica | reverse complement strand
AAAAGGAAACTAGGAAAACAATACCATTTACCCAAAAAGATGAAATACTTAGGAATAAATCTAAATACAGAAAAAGAGAAAATAAAAGACCTATACAAAGAAAACTACAAAAACTACTAGAAGAAACCAAAAGAGATTTACAAAAATAGAAGAACATACCATGCTCATGGATAGAAAGACTTAACATTATAAAAATGTCAATTCTACCCAAAGTAATCTGCATGTACAATGCAATCCTAAGAAGCTCTGGTAGCTTAGTGGTTACGAGTCGGGCTGCTAACCTCAAGGTCAGCAGTTTGAAACTACCAGCTGGTCTGCAGAAGAAAGATGAGGCTTTCTGCTCCCGTAAAGATTTACAGCCTTGGAAACCCGATACAGGGTCTCTATGAGTTGGAACCACTAACATCACCACCAATCCAGATTCCAATATCATTCTTTAAAAAGATGGAAAAAATGGTCAAGAATTTTATATGGAGATGAGAGAGACGTTGGATAAGTAAAATTGGAGACCTCCTACTCCTTGATCTTAAAATTTACTATGCAGCCACAGTTGTCAAAACAGCCTGGTACTAATACAATGAGAGATACATGGATCAATGGAACAGAATTGAGAACCCAGAAGTAAGTCCATCCAGATACAGTCAACTGCTCTCTGACAAAGAGACAAAATACATTAAATGGGGGAAGAGATAGTCTCTTCAACAAATGGTGTTGGCAAAACATGAAACTGATTTGCAGAAGAATGAAACAAGATCCATACCTTACACCATATACAAAAACAAGCTCAACATGGATTAAAGACCTAACTGTAAAACCTAGAACTATAAAGATCATCAACAAAAACCTAGGGACAAACTTAAGGGTTCTAATATATGGCATGCATACACTATCAAACATTACAAAAACTGTACAAGAAGTAGAAGACCAAACAGATAACTGAGGCATCCTAAAAATTAGAAAGTTATGTGCATCAAAGGATTTTTCAAAAAGAGTAAAAGGATGTGTTTTTATGCACATAAAACAGACTTGGAAAACATAAAAGGGTATGTTTTTATGCACATAAAACAGACTTGGAAAAATATTTTGTAATGACATATCAAACAAGGTACTAATATCTAAATTTATAGAAAACTACAACACCTATACAAGAATAAAATAAACAACCCAATTAAAAAATGGGATGAACATGAACAAACTCGTTGCCAAGGAAAACAT
>NW_006408874.1:1624501-1629895 GCF_000296735.1 Chrysochloris asiatica | reverse complement strand
AATGGAGAAAAGATTTCATCTTGCTCAGATCAACCACCAACACTCATGGAAGCAGCAGTCAAGAAATTAAATGATGTATTGCATTAGGCAAATATTCTGCAAAACTCCTCTTTAAAGTGTTCAAGAGCAAAGACGTCAGTTTGAGGACTAAGGTGTGCCTGATATGCATGTGAAAGTTGAACAGTGAACAGGGATGACTGGAGAAGAATTGATGCATTTGAGTCTGATGTTGGTGAAGAACATTAAAAGTACCATGACTACCAGAACAAACCAATCTGTGTTAGGAGAAGTACAGCAAGCATGCTCCTTCGAAGCCAGGATGGTCAGACTTCATCTCTCATACTTAGGACATATTATCAAGAGGGACCAGTTCCTGGAGAAGGACATTATGCTTGGTAAAGTGGAGGGTCAGTGAAAATGAGGAAGACCCAACTAGATAGATTGGTACAACGGCAGCAGCAATGGGCTCAAGTGTAACATTGACTGTGAGGTTGGTGCAAGACCAGGCATTGTTTCATTCTGTTGTGATAAGACCTCTATGAGTCAGAGTTGACTTGATGGCACCTAACTACAAAAGCAACATCTGCTTCTAGCTGGTTCCAATATAATTGTTCTGGAGCACAGCCTGGGCACTGATATAGTTCTATTTTCTGGATGAAAACTGGAACAGGAAGCACTGAGAACCCCTTTCTTTCTCCACCATTCTGGCTTAATTCAGACCAAATTCAAGGCTACAGACATATGGCCAAACACTCAAGCAGGCCCCTGCAGCCAGGCCAGCGGGGTTGGGAATATGGAACTGGAATGGAAGCTTTTTGGAGCAGCTTTCATAGGGCTGAGAAGGGAATCCAGAGGGACCCACAGACATTAGCAATGCCTCTACCCATGTCCAGTTGTAACTAGCCTGTACAAAACAGCAACCCTAAAGTGGGGGTGGGAGACTTGCACCAGAGCTTGTCTTTGTGACTCCTTGCAGCTCCACCTCTGTTCCCATAGGAAATCAACCACCTTCTAATTATAGACCTCAGCTACACAGAAAAAAGTACATGCTACTGAAGGCAGTCAAACATGACTTACTCCTCTCCTTGAAGATAAGCTTTGCTAGCTTCCTTCTCTCTTGCAGGTCCATGGGCCCAGGCTGCAGGTCCAGAGGGAGAGGCAATCTGCATTTCAAGTTAGCTCACGAACTCTCTGGAGGTGGCAGACATGTGGAAACACTCGCCCAAATCCATACCAGGGTTTACTTGACTGTCTGCAGGTCTATCTAAGGCACCATGGTGGAGGGGCTCCCCATAAGGCTGTCTAGGAAACCTGCACTGAGGCAAAAAGGCCTTTATGGATGTCAAGGAGCCAGACAAGGCTGTGCTTGCTGCTCTGGGTCACTGCATGGCAGGTCACTGAATGGTGTAGGGTGTGGATACTGTGGAGACAGGTGGAGAACACAGCTGGAGCAGCCTTTGGCTGACTGTGGGGAGGGAGGTCTTGCCTGGCACAGACTCCACTGGCCTAGAGAAGCTGTCATTAGCAGATCAGATGTGCCCAGGTAGGCAAAGGCAACTAGAGGATGGGCTTCTTCAGCCACAATGGTTTTTGTCCTCTTCCTGCTCTCACCTAGTGCCACTCAACCCCAATCTCGGCATGTCCTGCTTCACCTGGGTCCTCACCTGGCCTCCAACAGGGCTTATACCTGCTCCTCCAACATTGCTGCCTCTCTCCAATTCCTTTAGCACTGCTGTCTATACCCCACTCCACAAGCGGACAGCATTCGTGCATTCCTGAGACGTTTTCTGAGGTTTATTAACATGCTTCTCTGAATTTTAACTATAGTGAGCCCCAACTATGGTGAAAGTCCAGACTGTGGCATTGTTGTTATTGTTGTCAGGTGCCATCAAGTCAGTTCCGACTCATAGTGTCCCTATACATACATGGTAGGATGAAACACTGCACACTCAGTCTTGTACCATCCTCACAATCATTGTTATGCTTGAGCCCATTGTTGTTGCCATTGTGTCAATCCATCTTCTTGGGGCTCTTCCTTTTTTTGTTGACCCTCCACTTCACCAAGCATCATATCCAGGGACTGATGTCTCCTGACATGACCAAAGTACATGAGGGAAAGTATCACCATCTTTGCTTCTAAGGAGCATTCTGGGTATACTTCTTGGCATTGGGAGACACATATTCTGTCTTGACAACATGAGGGAGGTTCTAATTTCTCTGAGCTACAGTTTCCTCAGCTGCAAAACGAGTGTAGACCTTCTTATCCATCTGCCTTGCAGTGTGTGTTGAAGAAGAAGTGAGAAAGTGGGATCTGGAAGTGCTGTGTATGTGGGTGTCAGCTTCCCCTGGCAACATGCCTGTAAGCTGTATCCAATGTAATCATGTGCTCCACATCCATGCACTCATATTGATGGTGGCCAGATGCAGTCATGAGCCCCCATACCTGTGTACTTCTGGTAGCTGAGTGGCCCAGCACTAGTTACCACTGCCTCCAACCTCAGGCCTCACCCCCACTTGCTGATGGACTGGTTGATAAGAGTCAAACAAGGCAGTAGAAAAAGCTCAATGCTGCATGGTAGTCTCATAAAAGATCTCAGCAGCTTATGTTGCCACAAATAATTTACTTAAATGTACCTGGATAATGAATATAAATTACGTTGACTCTGAAGGAACATCTCATTGCTCCGAGACCCATCTATAGTGTCCAGGGCTCTCTTTGGGAGCCTGGAGGGGACTGGTGAAATGTGTCAATCAGAAAAAAAAAAAGTGAAGGTTCCTCCTTAAGGAGCCACACAGCAAGGTGTCATGATGTTGCTTCTTCTGCCCCACCCCTCACCATCTTTGAAGCCCAGGTGTCCAAACTCTGTTCCCAGGGCAAGTCCTAGAGAAAGGAGAGGCAGGGACCAAAGAACAGTCTCGCTCTCTCTGGAGATTTGCATGAATCACATCTCTGAAGCTAAGGGAGAAACATTAGAAGATGGTCCTGATGCAGGCAGCTATAACTGGCTGGCCTCAAACATCAAATACTGCTACCAGCAGGAGTGGGGATAGGGCAGTGTCTGTTGGAAAGGCCTTTTCAACTCAGAGAGAGAGTCACTGCTCAAGACATACTCTCAGAACTCATCCACCCATCAGAAAGTTGGACCAGAAGAAGTTTAAGGTCCCTTGTAAATTCTGGAGCCTGGAATTCTGGAAATTTCTGAGAAACGTTGACACATGCTAAGTTTTTGTTGTTGTAGCTGTTTTACTAACCTTATCATAATTTTCATTCTCAGGAGTCAGAACCCAGCACTATGTCATTGCAGATATGTAATCTCACTTAATGTAATTTCCCTATGACCCAGAGAAGGGCAAGGACGTCCTTTTCTTAGGTGACAACACTGAGGCTACCTCCCTACTACTCATGGGTAAGGCTGCTCTGGAGGCAGCAGTAAGAAAGCCTGTTCTTTCCTGGGGTCACCATTTCTCCTTAAAATTGTCCCTCAGCCTTCCTGACAGGGGCACTGCCCCTGTGAGCCTCAGAGGAAGACCAGGCCCTTGTCACAGACATAGACAAGAGCACATTCCCATTACATTCTGCTTATATTTTAGGGTTTCACAGTCCCCCAGAAGTTCATTCATGAACCCTGGGTTAAGCATCTCAGCTTCCTGGAAAACTGGGATTAAAAATGGCCCTCAGGACCCATCTTTCATGAGTCCCCAGGGATGTACTAGGAGGGGGAGGGGGGCATGAGCTGTCCCTGCCTCTGCTAGTCTTTGCAAAAGCAGCACATGTCTACTATTTTTCAGCCTACTCAACAAAAGTGGAGGCTATTTTTAGTTCAGCCAGCCACAGGACATCACAATTAGCAACTGAAAATTAGACATCTTGCCAGTCTGAAAATGACACATCTTACTGGCTGGGGAAAGTGGAGAAAGTGGAAGTGCAGGGTGTTGGATGCTGTCCGTATTCCACAACCCTGTGGGCTACTGCACCATCTATGGCAGAGATTTCAGAAGAGGTACACTGGATGGGTGCCCAGGATTCATCCTGTGCTGGATAACTCCAGCTGGCATTCAGAGGCTGGTGCTGGGGGAAAGAACCTAACTGAGTACTTGGGGCAGCAAAACTAGGCCTCAGCCATGCTCGTGAAATGGCCCTTTCTAGAGTTCTCTGGCTCCCTGGAATGTTGTACACTGGGAGTAGGAGCTGGGGTTTTCCATAAAACCCTGAATCCTTGCCAACTCATTCCTTCATTCACTCACAAATATTAACTGACATTTATATGCCAAGAACTATTCTGGACATTAGTGAAGGACAGAACTAAGCTTCTGCAGATAAGCACGAGAGTTAGAAGGGGGCAGAGGCATGGGCTCAGCAAAGTGTGGTGACTTCACTGAGAAGGTCTGAGTGAAGACTTTCAAAAGGCATTTCATAAATGGGTTGTTCTTTTTCCAAAAGGTATTCTGGGGTTAGGGAACAGGATAGTAAATGTAGGTGAAGAGGAGAGGAGAGGAAGAGAGATGGGTGTTGGAATTTGGGGATGGACTACAGATGCTGAGGACTCTGCCATTTGGAGAAACAAAGGGTATAAGGACTATACCATCCTTAGGTAGGTAATACAGAGTTCTGATATTGCACATTTTTACTTTCCTTAGATTGTTTTGAAATGACCTCCTGAAAGCAGGCTATTTTATCATTTTGATTTCTTTGGGAATCTTCTAAGTATCAAGTTCAAAAATGACTCTCATTGATTTTGCTTGATATGAGAGCCCTTAGTTTCTAGTTTACTACACAGAATAAATAGTTAAATTAAATTAAATGACTCCTACAATAGTCACTAGTTTTAAAATGTCCTTTAGTAAGCATATGCCAGTGGCCAAAATACAAGATTCAACCAGCACCAGAATGCTTATATTATATGAGATAAAGGAGTACCATTAGAGCTCTTGCTTCAGTCTTGGATGTGACAGTCCCTATTTTGCTGAGAAACTTTAATTACTGAAGACCTAAAAGCACACAAAAGCCTATGATGCACACCCTACTTTAAAGTTACCAGGTAGTAGAAGAAATAAAAAATAAAACAATTCCTTGAAGAAAATGAGGGAAAAAAACCACACACAACATACCCAAACCTTTGGGACACAACAAAAGCAGTGCTAAGAGGGCAATTTATAGCAATAAACATATACATCCAAAGAGAAGAAAGAACCAAAATTAACACATTAACACAACATTTCCAAAAACTAGAAAAAGACCAGCAAAGTAAGTCTACAATCACCAGAAGAAAAGATATAATAAAGATTAGAGCAGAAAAATAAATGAAATATAAAACAGAAAAACAATAGAAAATCAGCAAGACAAGAAGCTGTTTCTTTGAAAGGATTGAAAAAATTGTCAAACCATTGACAAAT
>NW_006408874.1:1615427-1621676 GCF_000296735.1 Chrysochloris asiatica | reverse complement strand
TCATAACCACTACACTACCAGAGACCCTTAGCTATTAGACAGATGTAAATCAAAACAACAATGGGATATCATCTCAGTGAAGTTTAAAAACAAAACCAAACAGAAAACAGCAAATGCTGGTAAGGATATGGAGAGACTGGGACCCTCCTACATTGCTGGTGGTGCTGTAAAATGGCTCAAATACTCTGGAGAATGTTCTGATGATTCCTAAGAAAGTTGGAAACAGAAATACCTTATGGCCCAGCAATCCCTCTACTTGGTATATATCCACAAGAAATATGAGCCAGGACATGAGTGCATACACTGATGTTCATTACAACATTATTCACAATATTAAAAAGATGAAGATAGCCTAAGTACTCAACAGTGGAAGAATGGATAAACAAACTTTGATACATACACACATTGGATTACTATGCAATGCTGAAGAATAACAATAAATCTATAAAACACCTCATAACTTGGATGAATCTTGAGGACGTTATGCTGAGTGAAATTAGTCCATCACAAAAGGGCAAATAATGCCTGAGGCCATTATTGTAAAAGTCAAAGAAAAGGTTTCCAATATAAAAGAAACATTCTCTGATGGTTGCCAGGAGTGGGAGGAAAGGGAGAGTAGTTCACTGGTTAGATGCTAGATACTTGTTAACTAGGGTGATGGGGAGGGAAATGTACAAGATGGGGAAGGACAATACACAAGGAGAGGGAAGTTGTACAAGGAGGGGAAGGGCAATATACAAGAAGAGGGAAGTTGGCAGAAGAATGATGAAGACAGGTGAAGACACAGGGAGGTGTACAAGGGCTAACGGGGATAGAGGCAAATAGTGATATATACAACTTTAGAACAACAATGTTCTGTGAGTAGATATGTGGACAGAGACACATGTTGCATGGGTATGGGAGGAAGAGTAATATATATAAATATAGGCCTATACCTATCTCCATCCCATTGGACTACTAGCCTAGAAGTCAACAGTTTGAAACTACCAGTCATTCCATAGGAGAAAGCTGATGCTTTCTGCTCCTGTATAGATTTACAGCCTCGGAAATCCTATACAGGATCGCTACAAGTCGGAACCAACCTTATGGCACACCAACAACAACACATATATCCTACAGATTTAAATAGTTTGAAAGAAGATATTGGTACATGAGTATTTTCCTTTCCTGCAAACACAGCTATGAATGTGGTAGAGCATACAGTAAGCAAAATGATGAAAACTTCTTAGATATTATCAAACATCTGGGAGCTCAGTACCACAGTCCAGGATTGTGGTCAATTTGCATAACACAGTCCACAAAGACAATGTTCTACATGCTACTTTTCTGAGTAGCATCTGGGATATTAAAAGCTCATAAGCAGCTGTCTACAGGTCTCTCCACAGGCAGAAAAAAGAAGAGTGATTAGAATTGAAGATGCTTGAAATCAACTAGTCCAGTGCACCAATGGAACACATGAACATCACTCTTCATGATCCTGAGACAAGACAAACTAGATGGTGCCTGACTACTACCACCAACTGCTCTTAAAGGATCACATTAGAAGGTCTAGGATAGAGTGGCAGAATATGTTGAAAAAAACTAAAAATTATCACACACACAAAAAAAGACCAGGCATACTGATCAGAAAGAGGCTGGAGGAACCAGAGACTACTGGCCCTTGACTATCCTTCAGGTCTGGAAAGGAACTCACCTTCATGGCCCAACTTTCAGTCAAGCAATAGATAGATATATAGGTGGAGCAACAGCAGTGGTAAGGTATGCTCACTATGAATCATGGGATGGTCAATCATTCAAACTTGAAGGGGCAACATGTACTTATCGACAAAGGTGAGAAAGGATGGGAAAGTAGGTGAAAAGAAAATGGAAGCCACAGGAAGGAAGCAGGATAACTGTTGTTCCATGGAGGGGACTGCAATCATTGAGATGAAGCAAAGCATATTATTTGTTGAATGTAAAAATTATGATCTTGTCTGTAAACCTTCATTCAACTTACAATAAAAAGCTTTAAAAAATTAAAACAAAAGAGCCTGTGGTGCACAAGAAAAGGGTGTTGAGTAAAATGGACTGGTGACTGACAATTCCACTAAACTTAATTTGACAATGAACACAGCAAGATGCTCAAGAGATGAGCTGGAAATGGAACTACACTGAAAAGATAGAAAATACAAATTTCAAATAGTCGTCTTCATAATAGGCACAGGTTTTGATATGAGAAACGTACCTCCAATGAGCCCTGAAAGTTCAAGGAGATGATTTTGGTCCATGATTTCTTGGGTACACAGAAGATTAATTTCCTTCAGATCCTTTCAACTATACCAAAAAATATCATAGAGTAACAAGTCTTACTCGGATTAAAATATAATCAAGAATTTTATTGAAAATACAGAGATGACTTGAGCCAGGGAGAGACTGAGCTATGGATAGTGAAATCCAGTAATCCCTCCACTTCTCTTCTTTAATTTCTGTCATCACAACTTCACCAGTGTCTTCCCCGTCTCTTTGCTTTCCATGATCCTGTGCTTTATTGGACCAGCAGGCTAGGGCTAGAAACTGCCCACCATGTGACCCCAGGCTAATCTCTGTGCCCACCTGGGTATTTTGGTCCCTCAGCATCATCTGTACAAGAGGCAGATAAGTACCACCTTCTGGAGAGAGTATGTGCCTTTGGTTCTCTGTTATTTCTAGAGATTCCTGATGGGTTATGGCCTCTGAGGATATAGCTTCTTTAGGTCCCCACTCTCTGTCCACAGGCTTCCTGTGGACCATTCAGCAGTCCTTGGAAGGCCATACCTAGCCCATCTCTACAGGCAGGGCCAGGGGAGTACACTGTAGCTCTTGTCTCTCTCTCCTCTCAACCTGGTGGGCATTAGGGTCCTGCAGGACCAGAGATCGGAGGGGCAATGTTGTTATGCACATAAAACAAACTCCAAGAAGTCATACTCATGCTCCAAGGAAGGGTCACATTTACCTATGTGTACCCTCTGAACTGGCCAAGGCAGTCTCATAGCCTCATAGGGAACTGTTGTTTGAGTTCAGGGAGGAAGCTACTGCCGTAGGAACCAGAGTGCCTCCAGAACCTCAAATATCCTTCTCAAAACCCCTGCCATGAAGCAATATCGATAATTAAAGTTGTGTTACAGATGTACAATTCATTTTCTTTCTTCTGAGATCCTGTCTACTTCCACATACTATTTGAACTGACTGAAGGAATCTTACCATTTCATCTTCATACCCTTAAATACAATTACTGTCAACTCTAGGTTCTTGTTTTGCTTTTTGTCAAACCAGATTTTCCTAGTGGTTATTTAGGGTACAAAATGCCATTGTTCACCAATAACCATCCCATTATTGAATCTTGAGAGGCCCACGATGGATTTCAAAGAATTCTTGCCCTTTCTCGGGCAGGCATTCAATGCATACTTGCTTCCCACTCAGGATGAGTCAGGGCATGAGACTCAGTGGCCAGCTGGGGGAGGCTGCCCTAGGCTCTAAGGGCACCTTCACTCCCATCCTCTTATTTCTCTTTTTCCTATGATTCACCTTATTCAATGTTGCACATGAACTCTAGCAAGTTGATCTAGGTGTAGGCCAGCACACTGAATTACTCTTGAAAGCCAGTCCTGTCACTTCTAGGAGTCCCTTCAGGGTACTACAAGGAAGGAGGATAGGGGGCATGATGCACACCTCACCCCACCTCTGGGATCCCTTTTCTAGGTGGGGTGTCCATTATAGACACTGAAGATGTTCTACTGAGAATCAAAATTTGAAGCAGTTGTCAGAAAACACCAGCTTGGAGTAAAGGAAGCCCAGGCTCCCAAGCCAGGATGCAGCAAGGAACAGCAGTGGGACGCCTTGAGTAAGTGAGAGGGTATATGTGCTGATGACCTAGAAGAAAGGCAAAGGAGATGGGACAGGAGAGACTAGGCAGTGTAAGATATGGAGTTTGGTGCAGGGGACAGGCCCCAGCTCAGGCATTTCAAGGCGTGTGCAGCAGCCTCTGACCTCCACAACTGCCCAGGATGCTTAGAGAATGGAAAATGTATGCATAGGTCTTTTTGCAAAAAATGATATGTAATTAGATTGCCCAAAGGTTTACCTCTGTGTTTAGAAACAAATAAAACTCAATTTCCCTTGAATTGTCATTCTCTTGGCAGATGCCCAGAACTGTATCCTTGTCTATCTGTGTCATGGCTGGGCCTTGCCCAGCTGCCACAATCTCTCAGAAGCAGGACCAGGATGTATGTCCTGACCCCGACCAAAATTTCCCTAGTTCCTATTCTGTGGACACCGCAGCTTTCCTGCCACATGCCCTATGTCTCCTTGCTCTAGGTGGGCATAACCAGGTGGAATTGCAGAAGTGGCCTTTGAACCCTGGTGACCTACATGATCTATCAGGATGGGGTTTGAGAGAAGAGCAGGCAGGTGGAAAGTGGGAGCAAGGCTAGAGGCTTTAAAGATAGACAAGGCCTAACACTGAATGATATCCCGCTCAGAGTGTGCAGGGCTGGAACATACTAGGACAGTGCTGTTCTGAGAGTAAGTCAGATGCACCCTGAAAGATTGCATGCTGTACAGAAGATTTGATCCCTCCTTGAAACTTTGGCCTCATTGTTAAGAACTGGCATTCACAGAAAGCTTTCCATCATTCCTGTATACCTCCAAGGCTTGATGCTTTCCAGATGAGGGATAGGTGGAAGGGCAGAGCCAGGACACAGACTAGTTCTTCAGAGGTCAGTGTGGGGCCTTCTGTCAATGTGGACTTACTGCAATGAAAGGTGAGCCCCAGAGAACAACATGCCTATGACTGTGCCCAGAAAACTTGCCTGGTGCAGTTATATCCTTCATTTGGGTGAGAGAGAGTGATCCCACTATTTCAGGGTCACTGTAATAACATATAGAGGTGACTATAATTCCTGACAAGTTGTGTATCCAAAGTAGTGAGCAGTGGAAATGGATGAATATACACATACCTATAAAATGAACACATGTCTAGAATGGGGGAACAGGATGACAGGAGACAGACACCATGAATCATTATGTCTGTAAATATCAACACTGTTCACATGTGACACCACCAATGAACCCCAAATAAAGCCCACAAACTGAATATGCAAGTGGCATAATGATGTGGCCACAATGTAATCAGCTTGGTATTATTAATAAACAAATGTTGTTGTTGTTGTTAAGTCGAGCCAGTTCTGACCCAAAGCGATCATATAGGGTTTCCAAGGAGTGACTGGTGAGCTTGAACCACTGACCCTGAGGTTCAAACCAACTTTGCAGTCCAGCAACATTAACCCACAGCACCACACCAGGACTTCCAATAAACAAATGGTGATCAGAAAATTCTCCCAGTTGATAAAAAAAGACATCCCTAAATCATGCTTGTGTTTAAGATACTATAATTCTAATTACAGGCACTTCCAAAAAATAACCCTTATAAGAAAAACATAATCAAATTTAACATGGTCAAAGCTGTAATCACAGAAAAATTCATAGACTTAACTATATCATAAATAATCAAGAAAAATAAAAATAAATGAACTAATCAGTTGGCTAAAAAAGCTAAAAACTTCTAAACATAACAGACTATCAGCAAAAAGGTACTATTAAGAGGTAAATTCATGGAATTAATCAAAGAAACAGTAGAACTGCCTATTAAATTCAAGAGTTGATTATTTGAAAACACAAATTTAAAAGATAAATCTCTGGCAGTTCTAATCAGCAAAAGAAAGGAGAGAAAAAAGGAAGAAAAGGAGGAGGGAGGGAGACAGGCAGGCAGGGAGGCAATACAAAAAGTATAACTATTAGAAATGCAAAAGAGAATCTAACCACAGGTATATAGACAAATTTTATAAGCATAGAATATGCCAATTTATGTCAATAGGTTTGAAAAGTTATTTGAATTAGGATATCTACTGGGACATATAAATAAACAAAATAGACTAAAAATGCTTAGAACCCCAAAACTAGTACAAATAAAGCAAACTGGTAGGCAACTTAATCCAAGATTAAATAAAAGCAAGCCCTGACTGAGACAGCTTCAAAAAAAATTTAAACCTTTGAGAATGAAATTCTCAAACCTTTGAGAATGAGATAGTTTTGCACGATATTTAAGCTATTTCTCCTACACAATTCTGACTGAAAAGCATCCCAATTTATTCATTTTATGAAGCTAACATAACCTTTGCCACAAAAAGAAACCCCGAATATAATGACAACAAATAATCAATACCTATCGATAAT
>NW_006408874.1:1601464-1608882 GCF_000296735.1 Chrysochloris asiatica | reverse complement strand
CTTCCAAAACAGATCTATTGGTTCTTTTGGCAGTCCATGGCACTTTCAGTATTCTCCTCCAACACCACAACTCAAAGGCATCAATTGTTCTACGATCTTCCTTATTCACTGTCCAGCTTTCGCATCCATATGAGGTTATTGAAAATAAAAGCTTAACAACAAAGGAGGTTATTGAAAATAACCTCATATGGATGCAAATGAAAACCACAATGACATACCCATTTCACTCCTACTAGGATGGCTAAGATAAACATACACAAAGAAAATAACACATATTGGTGAGGATGTGGGGAAATTGAAACCCTTATCCATTGTTTGTGGGAATGCAAAATGGTATAACTGTTGTGAAAAATAGAGTGGCAGTTCCTCATAAAAATAGAGCTACCATATGATGCAGAAAATCCTCTCCTAGCTCTGTATCCAAAAGACAAGCACAAAAAGACTTGTACACCAGTGTTCATTGCAACACTATTCACAATAGCCAAAAGGTGGAAACAACCTAAGGGAGCAAATGAATGGAAAATGAATCAACAAATCAATGGGAAATGAATCAACAAATCATTCATCAAAAAACTAATGGAAAAAAATAATGTGGTACATACCACAATGGAATACTATAAAGCCAGTAAGAGAAATTAAGTCTTCATATGTAGCTTAAATACATTATGCTGAGTGAAATTGTCATTGTTGTTAATTAAAGTGGAGTCGGTTCCGACTCATAGTGACCCTGCACAGGGTTTCCGAGGCTGTAAATCTTTATGGGAGCAGAAAGCCTCATCTTCCTCCAGTGGAACAGCTGGTAGTTTTGAACTGCCGACCTTGAGGTTAGCAGCCTGATTTATAACCATTACACTACCAGAGCTTTTAGGCAATTATAAATGGAAAAATATTGTATGTCCTCACTTGTATTAAAATACAAGAAAAGGCAAATATATAGAGACCAAAATTTCTTTAAAATTACCAGGGATTCCTGGTGTGGCACTGTAGGATCATAGCACTAGACTACAAACTACAAGATCGACAGTTCAAATATATCAGGTGCTCCTCAGAAGCTCTATACACGGACGCTATGAGTCTGAACCGAATCGGCAGCACTTAACAACAACCACAACCAGGGACAGGTGGTTGTTAAGTGCAGTCAAGTTAGTTTCAACTCATAATTGCCCTGTACAGCGTTTCCAAGGCTGTAAGTCTTTATGGGAGCAGAAAACCTTAGTTTTCTCCCACAGACTGGCTGATGGGCTCCAACCACTTACTTTCTCATTCCTAGTTCAGTGCTTATCTTACAGGGCGACTGCTCTCCCTTCAGAAGATGGGAAGGAGCAGCAATGGGGGATTATTGCTTACAGAGCACTGAATTTTGATGTGTGGTGATACAAAATTTGCAGTATAAAGAGTAAGATTGCAGAGGGGACCCTGGTGGTGCAGTGGTTGAGACACTTAGGGTAGCTGAGGCTGTAAATCTTTACAGGAGCAGAAACCCTCATCTTTCTCCTGAGGAACAACTGGTAGATTCTAACTACTGACCCAGCTGGTAACAACTCAACATATAACCCACTTTACCACCAGAGTTCCCTGGTTCTATTCCTCTCCCCTAGTTTATTTTTTCTTTCATCCCTTGTCACCATGCAACATACCATGTATTTTACTTATTTGTCCTGTTTGCGTGTTTATTTCTGTATCTTTTGTGAGTTCCCGGAGGCCGTTCCCTGATGAATCCTCAGCACCTTGCATGTGACAGATAGATGATAAATGTGATTCAAAAGAATGTAGACAAGGACAAGGACGTATAGATAAGTCCTGCGTCATGGGCATACCCAGGGCTGGTCAGCTGAGTACAATCTAGTCCTTTCTAGTCCATCTGCAATGGGTCTGGGCCTCGGGACCCAAGTTAAGTAGGCTTGTCACATCAGCAACATGCCACATCTGAGCCACACTGCCAGGTGTCCTTCAAATGGAGGATGTGTATAAACAGCCTCGGAAATGCAGACCCACTTGTGCTCAAGATTAATCCTCAAAACAAGACTCTTCACCTCCCCTTCCTGTGGAAACAAGCTCCTTGCATGCTTCTTGAAAGCACCCCCCTCCCTTTAAATGTGGGCGGTATCCTGTGAAAGCATTGCCAAAGCCTGCTTAACAACTATCCATACAGCCATCTTCACACAAACACACACACACACATACACACACCCTCCATATGTAAACATGTTCACGTTTTCACCTGCCCTCACATCAGACCAGCAAGGCATCACACCCCTCCCACATGTCCTCTTTACCCCGGACCTTTACCCAGACCCTTCCTGCATGCACAGCTTCCTGAAGCTATGGTTTGGGGCGAAGCTCCAGGATTTTCCCTGATCTTACACTTAAAGAATTAAGTCCTGGGCCAGCCACTCTCAGGCTGCCATCTCCTACCTCACTTGGCCCTCAGCTCCAGAAAAGCCTCAGCAGGCTAAGTCAGGTGAGACAGTAGCAGCCTGAGATGCCCACGGTTCCTGAGCCCTGGACCACAGGTACCCAGTAGGGACGTGCAGAGTGAACCGTGGAGGTTCTCAAGACCTGACTCCCTCCTTGGCTGGAGCCAAAAAAGATCAGGATAGTCGCATTCCCGACAGGCAGTGAGCTGGGAGCCCCTTCTGGGCCAGCCACAATCAAGAGACTCCTAGCAAGTGCACCCACCTCGCCCTCCCCGCCCCCTTCCCCAGACACCCTACATACACCTGCCACCTCTACGCAGTCCTACTTGGGACTCCAAAAACATCCTGGCTCCTTGTTTCCCGCGCTGCCTGGTGTGCTGCACATGGGCAGCAGGTTCCTCTCCTGGGTTCGCAGGAAACGCTGCCCCTGCCCGCGTCAGACTTCTCAGAACCTGCTTGCTTCTTTTTAAGGGCGGACTGAAGCAGTGGGTCTGGTCGGAGGGGAGGGGCGAACACAGGTAGAGCAGGAATCTAGGGAGGGACCTGGACCCCAGCAGAGAAAAGATGTGCTGGAGTGCAAGGGAGTTGCAGGGACGTCGCTTGGGGGTTGTGCATTGGTCTGCCTCTGGGTTTGCCAGCACCATGAGTTCAGGAGTGCTGGGCATCACTGTGTCAGAGTGTCAGTAAGGAAAAATAGGGCTGGCTGTGGCATGAGAGTTGGGGTGGGGGCGGGAACAATGGACTGAGGTGTGGCTCAGCGCAGGGTGGGACAAAATGTTGTTGAAGCCCTCCTCAGAGAGGCCCCTCAGCCCCTGTTGTCTCTCATCCTCTTTTCCCCTTCCTCTACCTCACCTCCTGGCAGATACCCCCTAGAGAACGATGGCAGGTGCCCTCCAAGAGCATGTGGCTTGAATGCCTTCACTCCAATTAGCTTTGAGCTTCTCCAAGCTCAAAGTCTTTGAGTGAAAACGGGGGATATACAACTGCTTTTGTGGGAGGGCTAATAGGAGATTCAGTAGGAGGCAGCCTGGTATATGGCACACCCAGGAGTCCTGGGGCCTAGGCAGCCTGTCTTGTGACCAAACTCTCAGGCTGTGCATAAAAAAGGTGGTCAGTATGGAGCATTTGCAGCTGGAGTACCAAAAGACTGAGTTGAGAAAGGGAACAGAAACCAAAGTTGGGGGAGTCAGAACTAATTGGCCTGGGTGACCCTTTAGGGGTGCAAACCTGGTGTATTGAGTGCCTGAGACAACCAAAGGAGGATTCAGAGCAAGCTCCTGGACCTAGGTGACAGTGGACTCCCCTGGTCATAACAGGTTGTTCAGCACCCCCATATCTGCTCTCTGCTCCAAGCTGCTCCTAGCAGAGATTGCCCATTCTTCTCCTAGCTACTCTGTTCTTTACTATTCTCTTACCACCAACAAGCTTAAACTTCTCCAGGAGCATTACCTTCCCCTCTAACCCGCCACCCCCACCTCCCACTCCAGTCTTTACCAGTTCAGCTGGATGCAACTAGAGTCTAGCTCTCACTGCCTCTTACTGCCTGTGTGGTTCTGGGGGGTGGGAGCACATTAGGGTTTGTCCCATACAGGTGCACCAGGCAGAAATGACCAAGGCTGCAGACCATGGTAAACATGGTGAACATGAGAACACCCCCTATCCCAGAGAGGAAGGAGGCTGTTTTGACCCATTTTCTCTGAAATAGCAACACCCTCTCAGAAATGGATGCACTTTCTCTTCTGTTCCCAGGTGGGTCCTTAGCATTCTTCTGAGTAGCTGATCTCTATTCTTCCTGATGCCCACGAGATAGGATGCTGCCGTAGGAGGAGCTGAGCCCTGCAGGGTGTCCCTATACTTGAAACTGAAATAACTGCAGAGTTCATGAAGGGAGGCGAGGAACATAATGGTCTCCTGAATGAATCTGCGTTAGTAAGGGCAGCATAAGCCAGGGAGCATCTACTTCCTGAAAGATGTCTCAATGTGTAAGGCATCCATTCCTCTGAAGGCTCTGAGGCCAGAGCAAAAAGCCTGGAGAAGACCAAATCTGGGATGCCATCAGTAAACACTAAGTTAACTAACCCTGGAGCCTTCACTAGTACAAATGCCCCAGGAGAAGAGACTGCAACAGACTCTTAATTCATGTCCTTGTTCCTACCCTTTCTTTTCTCAGTCTATACTCAACATAGCAGCCAGATGGGCTATTACAACAGGAGTCAAGCCAGGTTCCACCTTTGCTCAGAACACCTAAAGCTGCCACCACCATCAATATCAAAGCATGTGTCCTAATGACCCTCAAGGCCCTAGGATCTACTCCCCACTTAAGACCACCCCACCTAGCCCCTTTGGTCACTCTACTGCAGGTACTCTGGTGACAGGCCCCGCACCACCATCAAAGGCCATACCTGCCTTCCAATGTTCCCAGGTGTCTGTCTCTTTCAGATCTGTACTTAATGGACATCTTGCTTGGTGAACTCTTCCCTGGCCACCCCAGTCCTCCCACAATTAACTGAATCCTTGTAGTGATGACCATCTGAGTAATCTATACTCTATTTCTTTGTTTACTTGTCTCCACTAGTAGGAATGCTCACTCCATGGTACATTTATACATCCCTATGACTACAAAAATGTCTGTACATAGCAGGCACTCCATGAATATTTTCTGAGTAAATGTATGAAAGATAAAATAGTTGGGATGTGTGATAGTAGTCTTGATTGAATGCCACGTTGTTGTTGTTGTTAGGTGCCATTGAGTCAGAACCAACTCATCACGACCCTATGCACAACACAACAATAAACTGGCTGATACTGGACCAATCTCACAATCATTGCTACGTTTGAACCCACTGATGCTGCCACTATGCCAATCCATCTCATTGGGGGGGTCTCCCTCTTTTTCTCCAACCCTCTAATTACAAAAACATCCTTCTCCAAAGACTGGTCCCTCCTGACAGTATGTCCAAAATATGAAAAACCATCCTGGCTGCACTTCTTCCAAAAGAGATCTATTTGTTCTTTTGGCAGCCCATGGTACTTTAATTATTCTTCTCCATAAATCATAACTCAAATGCATCAATTCTTCTACAGTTTTAGTTCTTTACTATCCAACTTCCCCATGCATACAAGGTTATTGAGAATACCATGGCTTGGATCAGGCACACCTTAGTCCTCAAACTGATATCTTTGTTCTTTATCATTTTAAAGAGGTCTTGTGCAGCATATTTGCCCAGTGCAAATATTGACTTCTTGACTGCTGCTTCCATGAGTATTGATGGTTGCACCAAGAAAAATGAAACCACCGACAACTTCAATCTTTTCTCCATTTATCTTGATGTTATTTATTGGTCCATGGTGAGGATTTTTGTTTTCTTTACATTTAGTATGGGTGCAACCCATACTAAAGGCTGTGCTCTTTGATGTTCATCAGTAAAATTTTAAGTCCTCTTGGCTTTCAGCAAGCAAGGTTGTATCATCTGCATTTCGCAGGTTGTTAATGAGTCTTCCTCCAATACTGATGCCACAGTTTTCTTCATATAATCCAGCTTCTCTGATTATTTGTTCAGCATACATATTGAATGAGTATGATGAAAGAATACATCCTGGTGCACACCTTTCCTAATTTTAAACAATTTGGTGTTCCCTAGTTCTGTTCGAACAACTGCCTCTTGGTCTATGTGCAGGTTCCTCATGAGTACAATTAAGTATTCTGGAACATTCATACTTCACAATGTTGTCCACACAACCAAAAGCCTTTGCGTAGTCAGTAAAACACAAGTAAATATCTTCCTGCTGTTCTCTGCTTTCATCCCAGATCCATCTGATGTCAGCAATGATATCCCTCATTCCACGTCCTCTCCTGACACCAGTGTGAACCTCTGAAAGTTCTTTGTCAATGTATGCTTGCAGCCATTTCTGTATTACATTTAGTGAAACATTACTGGTACAGGATATCAATGATATTGTCCAATGATGTCCGCATTCCATTGTGTCACTTCTCTTTGGAATGGGAACAAATAAAGATCTATTCCAGTCAGTTGGCTAGGTAGTTGTCTTCCAAATTTCTTGGCATAGATGAATGAGTGCCTCAAGTGTTGCATTACTTGGTTGGAAGATTTCAATTTGTATTCCATCAATTTCCAGTGCCTTGTTCTTTGCCAATGAGTTCAATGCACCTTGAAATTCTTCCTTCAGGATCATTGGCTTTCGATCATATACTACCTACTGAAATGGTTGAACACTGACCATTTCTTTTTCATACAGTGACTTTGTGTATTCCTTCCATCTTTGTTGATGCTTCCTTCATCATTCACTATTTTGCCCATAGAATCCTTCAATACAGCAAGTCAAGATTTGAATTTTTCTTCAGTACCTTCAGCCTGAGAAATGCTGAGTGTGTTCTTACCTTTTGATTTTCTAACTCCAGGTCTTTGCATATTTCGTTATAATATTTGACTTTGTCTTCTTGAGTTGACCTTTGAAATTTTCTGTTCAGCTCTTGTACCTCCTCTCTTCTTCCATTGGCTTTAGCATTTCTACACTGGAGAGCAAGTTTGAGTCTCTTCTGACATGCATTTTGGTCTTTTCCTTCTCTCTTGGCTTGTCAATGACCTTTTGCTTTTTTCCTGATGTTCCTGATGTAATCGCACAACTCTTCTGGTCTTCAGTCTTTAGTGTCTAATGCATCAAATCTTTTCTTGAGTTGATCTCTAACTTCATGCAGGATATATTCAAGGTCATCTTTTGGCTCTTGTGGATTTGTTTTTATTTTCTTCAGCTTCAGCCTAAATTTGCATATGAACAATTGATGGTCTGTTCCACAGTCTGCCCCTGGCCTTGTTTTAGCTGATGATATGGAGTTTTTCCACCATCTCCTTTCCACAAATGTAGCCAATTTGATTTCTGAGTATTCCATTTGGTGAGGTCCATGTGCATCGTTGTCTTTTATGTTGTTTTAAAAAGGTATTTGCAATGAAGAATTCATTGGTCTTGCAAAATTCTATCATG
>NW_006408874.1:1599161-1599804 GCF_000296735.1 Chrysochloris asiatica | reverse complement strand
CTTCCAAAATCTCAGCAACACTCAAGCCACCATAGTAGAACAAACTGATAGATGAGTGTTGGGGGTGAATGCCATATATAGGAAATAATATCAATGCATATGGATTACTTATTGGTGGACAAGAGAAACAGCTGAATTTAAAGTCAGGGCAAATTTTTTCAGTAAATGGTGTTTCCATATTCAGGGGAAAAGAATTGAATACTGACCCCAACCTTATAACCACAGTATACTGAAATCCAGATAGATCACACATCCAAGTAGGAAAAGAAAAACAATAAAGCTTTTAGGAAAAACATGGAGATAAGTTTCATGACCTTAGGGGAGGTATAGATTTCTTAAGCAAACTATAAAATGGGCTAATCAGAAAGGATCTATTGATTAGCGATGCTGGTGATCGTGTGCTGTAGGATCAGTTATGACTCAAAGTGACTCTGTATAGGGTTTCTGAGGTTATAAATCTTTGTTGTTGTTGTTATTGTTAGGTGCCATCAAGTCGGTACCAACTCATAGTGACCTTATGCACAGCAGAATGAAACACTGACCGATCTTGGGCCAACCTCACTACTGTTGCCATGCTTGAGTCCATCAATGCTGCCACTTGGCCAATCCATCTCATTGGGGGTCTTCCTCTTTTTCTCTGACC
>NW_006408874.1:1596724-1597606 GCF_000296735.1 Chrysochloris asiatica | reverse complement strand
TTTGAAGTAGAGTGGGAAAGGTGGCAGAAAAAGGAGGAAAAGAGAAAAGAGGTACTAGGGGCCATCTCTACTACCCCTGGTGCTAGGAGGGGCTACAGAGAAAGCCTCAAACATGAATTAGTGCAGGTCCTGAAGAAGGGAGGTGGTGCTCGAGCCTGAAGAAGGAGGGGTAGGTCAAGAAAGGGGAGCCACTTTTCTCTTTGTAGAAAAGGACCTCCCACCTTAGGGGCAGCTGCTTCACAGGCCATAGACACTTTTCATCACTGTAGGCAATGTATAGAAAGAAGTCTTCTTCATGGTGTTCCTGGTATAGGTGACCCATTGTGGCACTGGTGGGTGAAATGACATTGTTGACAAAGAAAAACAAGTCGTCTTCAGCTCAGAGATGAATTCACTTCCGGATTAAGAAGTAGAACCGACCAACTGTGAGATCAGAAGGCACCAAATATTTCTTTTTGTCTAGATCACCTATCTGAGCTTTGGGAGCCTTTTTCTACTATCACTGGGACCCGGTCTGGGTATTTCTTTTGGATCTTCTCGCCCTCAGAGTGGCATTTTTCAAATGGATGCTCTTTATACATGAACTTCATTCTCCAGGGAACCGGGCTGGACAGGGCTAGACCTACAGAACCCGGAGGGTGGGGAGGTGGGACCTCAAGCTGTCATCTTTGCTCTTCAACACTTTAAAAAGGTCTTGTGCAGCAGATTTGCCTAATGCAATACGTCATTTGATTTTCTGACTGCTGCTTCCGTGAGTGTTGATAGTTGATCCAAGAAGAATGAAGTACTTGACAACTTCAATCTTTTCTACGTTGATAAGAATGTTGTTTATTGGTCCAGTGGTGAGGATTTTTGTTTTCTTTACATTGAGATGTAATCCAT
>NW_006408874.1:1592453-1595704 GCF_000296735.1 Chrysochloris asiatica | reverse complement strand
GCTACCAGAGCTCCTTTTGGATAACTGTGATGTAGTGAATTATCTAGCCATAGTCTGTAACTCCCACCAAACAGCATTTCTGCCCTATTGGGTCTGGGTAAGAGAAAGCGGGAGAAGATACTGATAGGATGACATGATTCAGCTATGGATATTAGCAGAGTTCAGTGCATTCATAAAAACTTGAAACTTTAGCCTGGTATAAAATGAACCATTTCAGAAGCAGGAAGGGGAGAGCTCAACACCATCAACGAAGAAGATCTAGGAGTGGAGCTTATCCTTTGAACCCAGAGATCCCTGCATATTGAACCTCCTCAACCCAGGGACTAAAAGCTGTGACACCAGATGAGTGGTAGAGGAGCAGCAGCAGCAGAGTCAAGAGTCAGTGCACTAGGCAGAGCAGTGGGCTTCCCAGCCCACAGAGTAAGTAAAGCTGAGTAACTTCAGGATGAGGCTTGCTGTAGAGTGGGGTGCCTCCAGCCACTTCATTGGAAGAGCTAGGTGTGCTGACCCACAGAGCTAGAGCCTCAGGCTGAGGTTTATGGCTGAGTGGTGTGGGCCTGTGGGCATCTGTCAGCAGATGACTAGATAAATTCCATAATTATGACTATGGTGACTGAGTTGTGTGTGACCACTGTGGTGAATTATTGAACCCAGTTGAGTAGTGAGTGCGGTGGGAGAAATGGTTGGCGTTTTTGTTTGTTTGTTTTTGTTTTTGTTTTCAGACATAAAAAGAAGGCTGAAGGGGCAAGGCTGGGACTTTAGAGTGGATGAGGTAAAACTTCCCAATAAAATTCTCCTAGGATAGCTATAGCTGTTGTTTCCCTCAAAATATGAGCAAGTGCCTAGTCATGATGGAAAAATATTCCTCCAAGCAATTTTCCAGGTCTTTTTTTCTCATCAGTTTTTAATTTTCTTAAAACTTCTTTTATAACAAGCCTCTATGATCATAATAGTTGTACAATAAACAATAAAGACCAGAAAATAATCAATGAATTTGAATTATGGTCCTGGAGAAGCATATTAAAAATATGGACTGCCAGAAGAACAAACAAATCTGTGTTGGAAAAAGTAGAGCCAGGATACTCCTTAGAAGTTAGGATGGTGAGACTTCATCTCTCATACTTCAGACATGTTATCAGGAGGGACCATTCCCTAGAAAAGGACATCATGCTTGGAAAAGTGGAGGGTCAGAAAGACAGATGAAGACCCTAAAGAAGATGGCAGCAGCATTCAGCTCAAACATAATAATGATTATGAGAATGGCGCAGCAGTGAGCACTGTTTCGCTCTGTTGTGCAGAGGGTTGTTATAAATTGTAACCAACTCAACAGCACCTAATGAAACTATGGTTATCTATGTCCTTTGAGAAAATAAATTAAGATTACCCCTTGGGAACAACAATAATAATAAAAAAAGTTGCCATAAGCTTCTGAGCTGACTTGTCTCTCTTGAATTTAACTGGTTCAGCAATTTCCTTGAAGTCATAATTTTTTTTAGAAGTCATTATTTTGATTTGACTTTTTTTTAAGGCATCTTAATGAGAGTAAGACAAGTGTATTATTAATAGCACTTGCCTGCAGCCATTCACTGATTGCGAAGACATGTTTAAATATGTTTTATTTGGAATACATTTGTGCATGTATTTGTGCATAAAAAGTAGCAATACTTCTTTTTTAAAAAGCAATACTTTTTAATTTACTCTCAAATGTGTACTTGTCCAACACAGACTCATATGGAATATTTAAAGGAGTCATATGAAAGTCAGGAGACCCAATTTTTTTTTTAATGGGCCAACTATCTGAGGGGGCACTTCACATACTCAGAAAAGGATACTCAAAAGGTTGATAAAAACAATAAAAAACACTCAATATTGTATGTGTGTGTTAAGGGCTGTAGAGTTGGTTCTGACCCATAGCAACCATGTATAGGGTTTCCAAGTAGCAACTTGTGAGTTAGTCAATAGGGAAAGGTAAATCAGAACCATAGTGTGATACAGGCTATGAACAATTGAAATGCTTAGTCATCAGTGGTGGCACTAGGAGTTGATTTGACTCTGATTTGATCCTGTTCTCTAGGGCTGAGCATAGGAAGACCAGCCACCCCATCTTGGGCAAACCTGACAGAAATACTGATTTATTTGCTCTGAGATACACACACGCACAATTTTTAATAGCTACAAACTGGATACAACCAGCAGTAACTGGCTGGATGAACTCTGGGATGTACGCTTGAGGAACAGGATATGGGAGAAAATGAGCATGCAAAACAGGGATGGGTTTCATAGGTCTAGCATGGAGTACAAGAATCCAGGCATAAGGTATGTCTGATGTGGGCTCTCTCTATATAAAGTTCAGAAACAGGCAAAGGAATAAAGAATGTGGACGTTGGGACAGTGCTGACCCTCTAAGACAGGGACCGAGGTACATGAGGCAGTCACCTGCCTCTGGATTGGGTGCTGGTTACATA
This sequence comes from Chrysochloris asiatica, assembly GCF_000296735.1. Lineage (NCBI taxonomy): Eukaryota > Metazoa > Chordata > Mammalia > Afrosoricida > Chrysochloridae > Chrysochloris > Chrysochloris asiatica. Next base: position 1,593,239 of record NW_006408874.1, on the reverse strand, counting down.
GATTGGGTTCTAGTTACTCATTTCATGAAAATTCACTAAGCAGCACAGTTAGAACTCATGCATTTTCCCCTATTTATATGGCACCTCAAAATATACACTTTTCCATACGCATATGTTATGGCAATAATTTAAGGAGACAAAACGATAAAGTTCTTGGTGGGGTGGACAGCAACTGTCTCAGTTTCAGAGTCCTCTAGAATCTGCTACTGGCCACATGTCAGAGAAAAAAAGCTGATGCTGGGGAAGCAGTCCAGGAACAACAGGGACCTCATCATCCCAATAACAAAGGCCACCATGGTTTAAACTTGACCCATTAAACACCTGCATAGATCTGCTTCCTCTTGTAAAAAGGAATAACACTGCAAGGTCAAAGAGAGCTAGTGGGGAGACAATAATGGGCAGGAGTCATCCACTCACATTTGGAAGATATAAGGTGCATATAAATGAGCCTCCTGTCTGAGGTTCATTTAGCTTCTTGAGTATGTTAGGGAAATTTTCTTTTGGCAGCTCTTTGACTGTATTTTCTGTGCTTTTCTTTGTCATTTCCTGTTATAGAATTCTGATCATCTGTAGGATATTTCTCTTCAAATTGTCCCACATGAATTTTAGGCTTTCTTCAGATTTTTTCATTCTTTTTTCTGATTGTTCTTTTAGCTTATTAGTATTGAGAGTTTTATCTCAAGCTCACTTATTCTGGCTTGTTGTTGTTGTTGTTGTTGTCAGGTGCCATCGAGTCGGAACCGACTCATAGCGACCCCATGCACAGCAGAACGAAACAATGTCCAA
>NW_006408874.1:1588852-1590662 GCF_000296735.1 Chrysochloris asiatica | reverse complement strand
CTATGGGTCGGCTCCGACTCGAAGGCACTTAACAACAACAACAACATTCTGTTTATCAGTGCAGGCCAAGATAAACTGAGCCTAGAGGAGTTGATTCACCAGGCACTAAGGACAATGGACAAGAAATGACCATTCTGAGACTAGGGGAGTTACAGAACAATCTGCATGTTAGAAAGAGGATAATTCAGTTTTCACTCCTTCCACAGAATCTACCCTCTATACTGTTCCACCTAGGCATCCACATTATGCTGTTTACAAATGCCAGCACAGACAGAGCAGACAAAAGCTATGTGCTGTGAGTGAGGAATTAGTTTTTCTGAGTTATTGTTTCTCTTGCATATAACAAGGTCAGACACTTAAGCAATAGGTTGCTAACTGAAAGATCACAGTTTGAACTCACTAACAACTCCATAGAAGAAAAGGCATGGCAATTTGCTTCTATAAAATTATAGCCTAGGAAACCCTATGGGGCAGTTCTATTCTGTCTTAAGAGTCTCTAAGAGTTGGAGTTGACTTGACGACATACAACAACAATCATAGGGCTGTTGGCAAAACTAGAGGTAAAACAAATCAAGTACTTGGTGAGCTCTAAGTACTCCCCAGACAGCACCCATGCTATCCAAGGATTTTGGACTTAAGTTTTGTGCAGAATATTTATGTCTGCCCTTATGAGATGCCCCAAGCATCCTGCATTCCTAGCTACCAAATACTGCTTAGGTGTACAAAGAACCCAAGCTGAAACCAGGTCCATGTGATACTTATAGGCTTGGCAAAGAGACCTTCGCTGCTTTCCTGAATGTCTTTGCTACAGTATGGGTAGTGGGCATGTTAGTACCCCTGGTTAGTTGTTCATGGTTACCTCAATTGTCCTCACACTCCAGCAAGCCTACAAGCACCCAGCGATGGTACCAAGTGTTCAGAGGAGGGGCAGGGGAGCCTAATCCTTGTCTACCAACTGACCCTGTTCCAAGGGAACCTGAATTGACTGGACATGATTTGACATCTCCTAGAAAACCCATAGCAATTTCTGGCATTTTTCCAACATTACCCCATTAATCCCCTCACATTTGTTATTTTGTTGAACTGTGGTGGCTTGTATGTTGCTGTGATACTGTGAAACTACATATGTTTCCAATACCAGCTGGGTTACCCATGCTGAAGAGGTTTCAGTGGATCTGAACATATTTGGAAGAAAGAGTAATTGACTCACTTGTAAGGATTTAGCGCCTGAAAACCATATGAATGGAATGTGATATATACAAAGTATGAACGTAGGAAAATTGGAAGTCATCAAAAATGAAATGGTAGTGCTTGCTTCAGCAACACATATACTAAAATTGGAACTATACAGAGAAGATTAGCATGGCCCCGAGGCAAGGATGACACACAATTTCATGAAGTGTTCCATAATTTTTAGACTCATGAAAAGAGACTATGTGCTGGCAGCCATGTAGCAGGCTTGCAGAATATGCCCTTTGGTTGTTGAAATGTGTACACACCTGCCCCCCAGAACAAACAAACAACAACAAAAAAAAATCAAAGGGAATAGAAGCAAATACTGTTGAATGATGATGCACGGAGGAGACTGTAATCATTGCAATGAAATAATGAGTGTAAAACCTATGTTCTCCCATGTAAACTTTCACTCAATTCACAATAAACACTTAAAAAAAATAAAAGAAAGAAAGAAAAAGGAAATGGTACACATAAAGATTGTTATCTTAGGTATTGTGGTTGTTAGGTGCCATCAAATCAGTTCCAACTCACAGCGACCCTATGCACAATATTGCCTGGTCCTGCACCATCCTAA
>NW_006408874.1:1574267-1587987 GCF_000296735.1 Chrysochloris asiatica | reverse complement strand
AACCCTGGCACACAACTTTCCTGATTTTAAACCATTCAGTATTCCCTTTTTCTTTTCTTTTCTTTTTTTAAGTTTTTATTGGGAATTATGTGTTAGTTTACATGGGTGAACATTATCTTTACACTCATCCTATCATATGTTGTTTCAGTGCAATGATCACAATCCCCTACATGCATCATCAAACATCCAAAGGGTATACCTCACATGCCTGACCCTCGGTCACCAGAACACAGCCCGTCACAGCTGAGTCCAGAGTCCCCAGCCACTCCTTCTGTCCCTGTCATTGTCTCTGCCTCCAGCCCTAGTGTCACTGCCTCCCCAGACAGGGTCTTGCTTTTCTCCCTTGATGGTTCCAGGGATCTCTGCTCCTGGACTACAAAATCAGCCACTCCCCTCCTTTTGTTACCAAACATTTACATTTACATTTCCAACACTCACTGTCAGACCTGATAGCAATCATTCCCTATTGAACCACAGGAGTCCTTTTGCCCTCACCTCTTATCAGCCCCATCCAGTCCAGTTGGAAACAATTCAGTGGAGGTTCTACCTTTCTCTGCTATCCTCTGGAGTTAGGTTCCCTATTGAAAGCTTGTAAGCCAGTCACTTCTTGCCTTTGTATCCCCCCCATTTTGGATAGCCAATGTCTAAAGGAGTAACCCACAACCTGAAGTAGTGTTACTCCTTTTTTTCTTCTTCTTCTTCTTTCTTCGTCTAGTCATGTTCTCATCATCTAGGCATTGATAACAGGTCAAATAGGTACTATCTGCAAGTGTGGGTGTTCTTGTGCATCCCTCCTCACTTTATATCAGCTGGATGCTTCACAATCTATTCTAGTCCTCTGGGGTTAGTCCCTTTTTCTTTTTGTATGACTGCCTCTTGGTCTATGTACAGGTTCCTTATGATCACGATGAAGTGTTCCAGAATATTCATTCTCCTCAATATTGTTCATAGCTTGCATGACCTACACAGAGGAAAGCCTTTTTACAGTTAATAAAGCACAAGTGGAACTTGTTATAAAGGTGATGGCCAGGCCCATCCTCAGACATTCTGTCTCTACAGACATGTGGGAACCCATAAGTGTGCATTTTATACCCACTTTCCAGTGGTCTGAGGAGACACATTAAAATTTGTATTGGCAAGAGCAAAGTACAGTCCATACATGAGGGGAAGCATCTTTACTGAGGTGACACAGGAGACATGCATTCAGTGACACAGGCCTGGTGAGTTTTCCTAGGGTGCTAGAGTCAAATCCCCAGGACAATGGAAACCCATGACAATGGGCTATTGAATGAGGTCCAGGCAGAGCCTGTGGGAAGAGCAGGGCCTCATTTGGGTATGTATTGTGGTAAGGATCTGGCAGGTAGCTTCCTGAGATGAAGTATATTGTGGTGTAAACTGTTGCTGTTACTGGGTACCATATCAAGTCAATTCCAACCCAAAGTGACCTCATGCACAATGTCTGGTCCTGTACCATCCTCACAATTCTTGTTATGCTTGAACCCACTATTGTTGTTATTGTTAAGTGCCATCAAGTCAATTCTGACCCACAGGGACCCTGTATAGGGTTTCCAGAAGCAGCTGGTGAGCTTGAACCGCTGACCTTGTGATTCAAACCGACTTTGCAGTCCAGCACATTAACCCACATTGTCACACCAGGACTCCACCATAACCCACTGGAGTTGCCACGACATCAATCCATCTTGTTGGGGAGTCTTCCTCTCTTTCTCCAACCTGCCATCTTACCAGGCATTATATCCATCTCAGGAACTGGTCCCTCCTGAAAATAAGCCCAAAGTATGGGAGATGAAGTTGAAATTTTGTCATCCCTTGTTCTGCTTGAATAACTGCCTCTTGGTCTATGTAGAGGTCCCTCATCTTCATAAGCACAATCAAGTGTTCTGGAATACCCAGTCTTCACAATGTTATCCATAGTCTGTCATGATCCAAATAGTCACAAGCCTTTGTCATCAATAAACACAAGTAAACAGCTTTCTGGTATTGTCTTTCAGCCTACATCCATCTGATTTCAATAATGATATCCCTAGTTCCATGTCCTCTTCGGAATCCAGTTTGAGTTTTTTGAATTTGCCTTTTGATGTATGGTTGCAGGCATTTAAAAATTATTTTCAGCAAAATTTTACTAGCATGTGATAGTAATGGTATTGTTCAGTGATTTCTTCTTTTATTGGGTCACCTCTCTTTGAAATGGGAGCAAATACAGTTATCTTCCAATCAGTTGGCCAGGTGGCTGTCTTCCAAATTTCTTGGCATAGATGAGTGAGTGCCTCCATGGAGGTATCAGTTTGTTGAAAGATTTCAATTTTTATTCCATTAATTTATAGAGCCTTGTTTTGTGTCAATACCTTAAGTGTAACTTGAACTTTTTCCTTCAGTACCATTGGTTCTTGATCATATGCTACTTCTTGAAATGGTTGAACACTTTCTTTGCTTTTTTTTTTTTTTTTGACCATTTCTTTTTGATACAGTGACTCTGTGTATATCTTCCATCTTCTTTTTGATGTTTTCTGTATCATTCAATATTTTACCCATAGAATCCTTCAATATTGCAAGTCGAGGCTTGAATTTTTTCTTCAGTTCTTTCAGCTTGAGAAATGCTGTGTTCTTCCCTTTTGGTTTTCTAACTCCATGTCTTTGAACTTTTCATTATAATACTTGACTTTGTCTTCTTGAGTTGCCTGTTGAAGTTTTCTGTTCAGCTCTTTGACTTCCTCATTTCTTCCATCTGCTTTATCATCTCTATACTGGAGAGCAAATTTCAGAATTATAACATTATGTGATTATACATATGAATATCACCAGATGAAATACAAAGGAATCAAACTGACTACATCTGTGGGAAGAGATAGTAGAAAAGTTCAATATCATCAGTCAAAACAAGGACAGTGACTGACTTTGAAACAAACTATCAACTGGTCATATTTAACTTCTGGCTGAAGCTGAAGAAAATTAAAACAAGTCCATGAGAGCCAAAATACGACCATGAAATATCCCACCTGAATTTAGAGACCATCTCAAGAACAGATTTGATGTATTAAACACTAATAACTAAAGACCCAAAGAACTATGGGGTAACATCAACAATATCATACAGGAAGAAAGCAAAAGAACATTGACAATACAGGAAAGAAAAGACAAAACGGATGTCAGAAGAGACTAAATGATGTAAACTATAAAACCATAAAAGAGTCAAGAAAACATCTGTGGGTGCAGTCAGCCTGGTAACCCTTGGTAGCGAAGGAAGCTGGGGAAGCTACATAATGCTCCACCTATCATAGAAGCAAATGTAAACAACTTTCTGTGGTATGGGAAATTGTGGGAACAGATGAGATTTGAAAGGGTGCATGGAACCTCCATCAGGAATCACATCTGAGGACCGAGAAGAATATAGTTTTGGGAAGAACGGAAGAGGCCTATGGGCAACATGGCCATAGAAGATCATAGGTTAATGACCAAGCCACCAACTTTCATCTGTGAATTCTGCAGACATCATATTAAAGATAACACAGAGTATTAGCAAGAGTGTGGATGAACAGCCAGGCCACAGTTAGGAAAAGGAGAAAAACTATGACTGAGAGTTATTTTCAATCAGCTCCTAACAAGAAAAAAACCACTCCTCATCAGCAGGCATTGTTTAGAGCACAAAGCTGTGTGTACTTGTATGTGTATGCCTATCTGTGTGCATGTATGAATGCTCATGCATGCTTCTGTGGGCATGTCTATCCATATGTGTACACTCATGCATGTATTTGTGCTGTGCACATGTGTGCCCACTTGTGTGAGTGCATGCCATGAACATGTGTGTACCCTTTTGTGTCCATGCCTGCCCACCTTTGTGAGCACATACTCATCTGTGTGCATGTTTGTACCTGTGTGTGTATATGTGTACATGTGCATATGTTCATGTGGGTGCCTATTAAACAGATGAGCACATACACACTAAAAGGGAGGTGTGTAGGTCACTGAGCCAACCTGGCACACGCACTCTTCTTCATAAATCCATGCTATTCTTATCTCTGAAACTTAAGCTATTATCCACCCTCCAAACTGTGCTCCTCCACACCCCCAATGCCTTTCATGACCACCTGCCTTCTCCTCCAGTAATCCTTCCTGTCTCCTGGAGCATCCTCAGGGCCTCCCCTTGGACTTCCAGGCAACTCATAATGTGCACTGTACACTCCCTCCCATCAAACTCTAAAGGATGGATTGCGTCTCTGTGGAAGGCTGTGCTGTGAGGGTCTGAGTTTGTGTCTTAGTTCTAGGATTCAAGTGTGATGCATGACATTAATAATGTCTGCCTGAGGCATGCAATGGGGACAGTTGCTGTGAAACTGTATACTTCTTCAATGACTGGTTGGCATTCTGCATTTCTAACTAGACCATTTATTCACTTTAATAAGAGGTGTTTCCTATATGCCAAGTTCTCAGAGATAGTCCCTGCTCTCAGAGTTTACATTCTTAGGGGCTGAACCATGTGTGGCTTTGGTGGTAGTGGGGGAATGATAAACATGTAGACAAATAAATGACAAAATAACTGCAGTCAAAGATGAAGTGGGGGACTATACAGAGTCTGGCAGCTTAGAGACAGAAATTTAATAAAAGTATCAACTTGTGAAGCTATTGTTTCTTGACACCTCCTCTATCTATGTCTATCCATTTCTGAAGGCAGTGTTTCCATCTCTCTAACCCTTTCCCCCAAAGAACTGTGTATACTTCAATTTATACCACATCAAAACAGCAGTTTTGCCATCTCAAAGGGACTCAAATTACATTCCTTTGAAATGTTCTTTGAGTTTGGGGAACAAAAAGAAATGTGAAAAGGCAAGATCAGGGCTGTTGGGTGGGTGGGGTAAAGTTGTCTTTACTGTATTTGAAGACTGAGCATGTTGTGATGAAAAAATTCTTTGGAGCAAATTTCCTGGCTTTTTTTTCTTACCAATGCTATTTACAATTTTCTTACAACTTTTTCCTAATAAGTCCCTGTGATCGTCCTGTGCTTTTTGAACCCCTCTGGGATTCCAAAACTCAGATGCAATAACCTTTTGAGCTGACATATCTGCCTTGATTTTTTTTTTTAAGTTTTTATTTTGAATTGAGTAATCATTTACATGGGAGAACATCAGCTTTACACTCATCCTATCATATTTCATCTCATTGCAATGATTACAACTCCCTCCAAGCATCATCATTCAACAGTATCTGCTTCTATTCCATTTTTTTTGTTGTTGTTTTGATGTACACTAAAACACTCAGGAATATATAATCTTTCAAACAACCAAAGGGCATACCCTGCAAGCCTGCCTCCTGGCCTCCAACACACGGCTCCTCTCCCTCCATGAGTCTAGAGTCCCCAGCCACTCCATCTCTCCATGTCATTGTCTCTGCCTCCATCTCTGGCTTAGTTGCTTCTCTAAATAGGGTCCCATACTCTGCTCCTGCTCTTCTCCCTTTATGATCCCAGGGTCCTTTGCCCCTGAACTGCATGATCAACCACTCCCCTCTATCTGTTATAAAATGTCTACCTTTACATTTGCAACAATTGCAATCAGTCCTGATAACAAATAACAATTACTCACTATTGAACCACAAGAGTCTTATCCCCATCTCCCTTCACCAGCCCTGTCTATACAGGCTGAAAACCTCTCAGTAGAGGTTCTACCTTCTCCTGTACCCTCTGAAACTAAACTCCTTCTTGAAAACTTGTAAGCCAGTCATTTCATGCCTTTAGAGCTACACCTCCCCCCCCCCATTTTAAGTAGCCAATGTCTAAGATTCCCATCCATATCAACCCTGTGTACAGGGGGTGAGGGGTGGGAATGATCCTTGCTGTGAAGATTCCTTCCCTCTTTTAAGCTATTACATCCATAAGTATAGGTCAAGTTTATCAAATTGTAGCAGATTATACTTTTTTCCTCTTCTTTCTTCCTCTAGTTGAGTTCTAATCATCCAGCTATTGAAGCTAGGTCACATGGGTACTATCTTCAAGTATGATTGTTCTTGTGCATCTCCTCTCACTTCATATCAGCTGGATGCTTCTCTCTCTGCTCTAGCCCTCTGTGGCTATGTCCCTGTCCCCACATCTCACCATACAGCTGGCCAACCAGGTCTCACTCCAGGTTGACAGTAGTCTATTAAATGTGGTAGGACTCAGCCCACATCTTAATTGCTGCTTTTCCCCCACTTCCCCTCATTGGTAGACCAACATGGTCACCAGCACGATTACATGCCTGCTCATGTATTCCCTTTGAGTTTCAGTCTTGGAAGGGGGTTTACCCTGAAGAGATTTGATTGCTTGCCTTGCTGGCTCTCCATCTGCCTTGAATTTAAAAGGCTCAGCAGATCCCCTCAAAAGCTACTGTTTTTTATTGTACTTTTTTTCTTTAAGGAGTCCTGGTGTGGTACTATGGGTTAATATGCTGGACTGTAAGGCTGGTTTAAACTGCAAGGTTGGCAGTTCAAACTCACCAGCTGCTCCACAGAAACCCTATATAGGGTTGCTATGAGTCGGGCCTGACTCAACAGCACTTACCAACAGGAATGAGACTAAGACAAATGAATTACTGAGAAAACTTGTCTATAACTATTTCCTGATTTCAGAGACATGCTTTATCTGGAATAAACATGTGCATGCATGAGCTAGAATTCCAGTAGCAACAATTTTTTATTTACCTTCGAATGGTCTTTCTGGCTTTACAATTCTGCCAGAGATGATCAGCTAGGCCACAGTCTTACAAGGGATTGGTTGAGTTTGCAAATTGTGAATTGAAAATTCATCCAATAAGAATGACTGAATTGTGGTCCAGTTTTGGGACTGGTCAGTTTTGTCCTCCCACTAGGTTTACAGGAAGCCTACTCCACACAGCTTCACAGAGGACCTTACTACCATTAAGGTAGTACATGAGTAACACGTCCTTTGCGCCCAGAGTCTCTGCACTGAAACTTCCTGGACCTGGAAGAGAGAACTATAATAATGAAGACGACATGAAATGGAGGCAAGAGGAACAGAGCTGAGCAACACATAAATGGTGGCAGTAGTATAAGTAAAATGAACACAAGCCCTACAGATAGTTGTGGTGGGCTTACCAATCCACAGATATGTCAATCTGTAGTGGACTTGTTGGCCCACAAAAACAGTGCTGAGTGCCTTTTGACAAGAGGCTTGCTGATGGAGTGGGGTACCTCTGGGCACATGTCAATGCAGCTAAAAGAACTGTTACATTTGCCTGGCAGGGCAAAGACCTAGAAGATTCTGAACAGGTCATAGGACCAGTGACAGAGGCTAAGAAGAGCCTGGTGATACAATGGTTTAGGAAGGGGCCCAGCAGCAGAGCTGATAGTAAGGACCTGGAAGAGGGGCCCAGTGGCAGAGCTGGCAAAAAGTTGATGCTAGGAGGGCAACAGCCAAGTAGGCTGCTACTTTGGCCATAAATTGGACCATAAAAGACCCTTCCTCTGGGCATGGCTGAGAGAAGGACCTGCCTGGGGTCATAGCCAAGAAAAGAAGGGCTCTCATGAACTAGCATGGCTGAGAAGTAGCTGAGCACTGTCCTGGTTGGAAGCTGTCCTGATTGATAAAACTGATCCTTTTCCTAAGGTGTAGCTTGTGACTTCCCTAACAAATCCCATAACTGTGAGTTTTATGTGGCCATTGCAAAGAATTATGGAACCCAGTTGAGAAGTAGAGAATTGGTTGGGATTTGGGGTAAGGGTGGGACTGGGGGGGATGGCTGGCATCAGAAATGGTGAAAAAAATTGGAGAGTGGAGGTATGTCTGACCTCCACTTCAGAAGAATCATCTTTGTGTGGATTCTGATTCTTACTCTTGTGGATATAGATGAGTTCTGATGTTACAAAGCACATCCCTATAAGGAAGGTAGAGTCCTGGTGTAGTGCTGTGGACTAATGTGATGGACTGCAAAGTCATTTGAACCACAAGGTCGGTGCTTCAAGCTCACCAGCCACTCCTTGGAAACTCTATACAAGGTCGCTATGGGTTGGAAATGACTTGACAGCACTTAACAACAACAATAAGGAAGGTTCATGGTGAGCATGGCCCACAGAGAAGTGTGCTCTTCATTTTCCAGCCAGAATCAGAGAACAGGTGTTATGTGCCCCAGAAGAGGGGAGGAGAGCAAATCTGGAAGATGAGAACCTACCTAGAACTGGTGCCAAACTTACTCAGGCATTCTTACACTTAGCATCATAGTTTGCTTGTTTATTTACTTGGCCTGTTTCAAAATTGGAAATGTAATCTATGCTCATGCTAAAATATATAATCAACAGTACAGTAGGGCAGACCCTGACAAGCTCCAGCCCTTTTCCAGAAATATCCACTATTAACACTTTCTTGTGTACAACCTTCCAGAATTGCTCTGTGCTTACGAAATAATTTACATGGTATAAGGCTATTTTATAAATAAAAGTGTTCATACTTCACACATTACTTGCAACTTGCTCTTTTCTCTGAGCAATTCCTTCAGGTTATATAACAGTTTGCCCTAGTGTTGACACAGGTGTTTCTGGTCTTTGGTGACTATAAACATTACATTTCTGAAATGAGCATCCTTCAGGCAAGGGTCTTTACTCAAACATATGACCATATTTGAAGGATAAACTCCTACATGTATTTTAAATGTGGACATCTCAGAGGAGATTGGCTGAATGTCAGTGAATATGATGAAATCAACTAGAAAACTATGTTCTACACCAGATCAATGACAACAGCGAACATCAACCAAATCCATCCTTAACTGAACTGCACAAACATTGAACAGAGAACAGTATACAAGGTCATCTCCTAAATCAGACCTGCCAAGAGGCAGTTGGTGAGTGCCTAAGAATATACCAACATACAATTATCAACTTAATACAAAAACAACAATAACACAATTTGAAAACTGCATATAATTTCTGTTCGTACTAAGATACAAGACAGAGTGGTTCAAACAAGAGACCAAGAGGCAAATATAAGAGTTATTTTGAGAGAGAAAAGGCACTGGAACTACCTGAAAATGAATTCAAGAGAATGATATTTAGATATCCAACTGACTGACAGAAAGATCAAGAAAAACAATGAAAATTTCAGGAAAGTACCAAAGGAACTATCAAACAAAGTAGATAAAGAACTAGAAACAATAGAAAACCTTCAACTAGCAATCCAGGAGGTTAATACTAAGATTTCATAAATGGACAATACATTGAAGGACCTAGGAGTAGATTTGAATTAATGGAAGCCAGATTTACTGAGCTTGAAGATAAATTTCTAAGTGCTAGTAAGCTAGAAGAACAATCAGAAAAAAAGAACGAAAAAATCTGAAGAAACGCTAAGACTCATGTGGGACAACATGAAGAGAAATAATCTATGGATGACTGGAATTCCCAAACAGCGAGACAAAGAAAAATACAGAAAAGACAGTAGAAGACCTGTTAGAACAAAATTTCCCTAATATCATGCAAGATGAGGAGATAAACATTTAAGAAGCTGAATGAATCTCAAGCAGGATAGACCCCAAAACAAAATCAAGACATATCTTAATGAAACTCTCTTATATCAAAGACAAAGAAAGAAGTGTGAGTGTAGCTTAAGAAAAATGAAAAGTTACCCACAAAGGGAACCAATAAAATTAAGCTCTGATATCTCAGCAGAAAGCCTGCAGGCAAGAGGGCATTAGGGAGACACACACAAAACTCTGAAAGAAAAAAAAACTGCCAAGTAAAAATCATATAACCAGCAAAACAGTCCCTCAAATATAATGGTGAAATTACAAGATTTCCAAATAAACATAATTAAAGGAATCTGTAGTAATGAGATCAACTTTACAAAAATTTCTAAAGGGAGTCCTTTGGACTGAGAATCAACAACAGCAAACAGCAACCTAAGATTGACATACACAGCAACAGCACCCAGAATTACATCCAGATATAGAAGTATCTGAAGTAAAACAAATCTACAAGAGTGAAAAGAGGGAACTAGAGACATCAGTTTATAATGAAGGCAACTATCAAGCAAAAAGCAAAAAATAGAGTTAAAGAACTTCCAAATGGTGAGGAAGTCAAGAAGATTTTAAGATAAAACAGACTGCCTTAAACTGGAGAAGAAAATTTAAAATTACAGGGTAACCACATAGAAAGCCAATACACCCTCATATCAAATCAAGAAAGGGAAAACCATGAAGATTTAGTAAACATTAAAATGACAGCATTTAATAATTGACAAGAAAATTCACAAACAAAATGAACACAGCACAGAAAATATACGTAAAACAAAGAAATCAACAGCACCACAAACACACACACATAAAAAAAAAAAAAAACCCACAGCAAACTGACTACAATCAATTTATACCTATTGATAATTACATTGAACATCAATGGATTAAATGCACTAGTCAAGAGACAAACAGTAATAGAATGGATAAGAAAACAGAATCCTTCAAGATGCTGTCTACAATAGACACACCTTACACAGAAAGACAAAGGCAGAATAAAAATAAAGGATGGAAAAATACATGATGCTAATGGCAATCAAAAATGAGAAGGAATAGTGATACTAATTTCCGATAAAACAAACTTTAAGGCAAAAATAAGTATATGAGACAAAGAAGGACATTCTCTCATGACTAAAGGGTCAATTGAACAAGAGGATATAACCACAGTGAAAATCTATGCTCCCAATGAAAACTTCCAAGTATAGCCATCTCCTTGCCTGAGTCCTGCCTGCTGGCTGCAGGTGGGCTGCAGCGCCTGAGTCTTGGGTAGTGAGTGGCAGGCGGTCAGAAAGGAGGTGATTGGAGTTTGGAAAGACCACTGTTCTGGTTCCTGCCCAGGCCTCTGCACTATCCTTCCCTTCCTTCAGGCTGGGCATGGAATCACATGCCCACCCTGTTGCCAAATCAGCCTCATCTCTCCAGGGAACATGGAGCTCTCCCCATCATCTGGAGGAGCTGTGGAGGTGCTGTCTGGGCCTGAGATGTTCTCAAGGCTGGAGTCTGAGTTGCTGCTAGCCACTGTAGGAGCTGGACACGTTTGTTCCAGTCAGTGGAGCCATGACCTGTGGCATGTTGGACTGTATTCTACTGGAGTCTGTGCACCAGCAACAGAGCTAGGTCCAGTTGTACATTAACTAGGAGAGGAATTCAGGCAAGATGGGAGACTGGGTGGGCACACTGCACAGACCCTCTACAACAAACATATGAGAGTCAGCCTACCAGCAGCTCCTTAAGAGAAAGATGAGGCTTTCTTCTCTCCCCAAAGATTTAAAAGTCATGGATCGGGTGAGCTATGAACCCAGGTAAGCTACAGCCCTGGGTGAACTACAATCTGGGTGAGCTCCAGGCCAGAGAGAGCTACAATCCAGGAGAAGGTCTGATATCCAAGCAAAAGAATTATTAAAGCATATTCAAAACTGCATGCCTCAAGATAGAGACTGGATACCAGTGAAGGGTTTTGGATGGAGGGTGAGAAGGAATGTGCTACTGTTACTTTAAAACTGTGAATTATATAATTGTTTCAAAGAAACAAACAATCTATGATGGCTGTGTAGGGAGGAAGTGAGATGGGAGGGGAAATTATTCATATACTAGATAAAGAGACAGAACAAGAAGCAAGAAATTCAACAAAGACACAAAAGAACTAACCAACACGATGAACCGACTTGACCTCACAGATTTATACAGAGCATTCAACCCTAACAACAGCACAATACATATTCTTTCCAGTGCACATGAATAGATCATGTGTTCAGCTACAAAGCAAGTATCCATAAGTGTAAAAACACCAAAATATAATAAACATCTTCTCAGATCACAATGCTATAAAATTAGAAGTCAGCAACAGGAAGCAAAACTATACACATGGAAATTGAATAACACCCTGCTTAAAAGTTACTGGGTAGTAGAGCAAATAAAAAGTGAAATTTTAAAAATTCCTAGAAACAAATGAGAACAAAAACATAACACACCAAAACCTTTGGGGCACAGCAAAAGCAGTGATGAGAGAACAATTTATTACAGTAAGTGCAGACATTCAAAAAGAAAAAACAAAATCAACACACTAACACAGCATCTCCAGCAATTAGAAACAGACCAGCAGAGGGAACCTACAGCCACCAAAAGAAAAGAAATAATAAAGATCAGAGCAGAAATGAGATGGAAAACAGAAAAACTATAGAAAAAATCAACAAGACAAGAAGTTGGTTCTATGAAAAGATTAATAAAATTGACAAACCTTTGGCAAAGCTAACAAAAAAAGAGGAGGAAGACACAAATAACACACAGAATAAAGTACATGGTGACATTACAACAGAACCAATGGAAATCTATTTGCAGAAAAATGAAGAAAGACCCATATCTCACACCACATGTAAAAACAAACTCAAGGTGGCTTAAAGACTTAAATGTAAAACCTAGAAGTATAAAAATCATCAATTAAAAAAACAGGGAGAGAGGTTCTGGTTCCGGGCTGCAGACAGGGGAGTCAGGTAGGGAAAGCTCTGGTGAGAAGGGAGGGGGATTTCATGAAGGAAACTTTCATACAGCAAACCTACAGCCTTCTAACTATCATAAGACCTAGTGCTTCAAACTCCCGAACTCTCGCATTTTTGAAAAATCACACTACTGAGGAAATTGCGGGCAGCTTACAATTCTCACCCATGGACCTTCGGGAGCTACCGCGACTACCCCTTCCCTGCAGAGCTTAGAGGGCGAGGCTAAAGCCAGCCCATTCAGAAAGCGGTGTTTCCAGCAAAAAAATAAAAACCTAAACAAACAAAACCGCAAGAAGCGACACAACCTCCCCCGCAAAATCTCCCTGCCCTAGTTTAAGATCTTAGCACAGACATCAGGCAAGACAGTTTACCCAAGGCACAGAGGGAGGGAGAGGGGAAGCAACTTTTTGACATCATCTGCTGCTGCCACAAATCTGAAGCCGCCCTGCCCTACTTCCAGGTAGCAGCGTGGATCTTCCAGCTATTGTTCGGGCGGGACATGCAATCTTTCTCCCAGGGAACAGATAAAAATCCTTAGCTATCAATCTGGCAACCCTCGGCTGAGTGGCTGCCTGAGTTCGCTGCGCAGGACAAACTCAAGGCAATTTATAAAAACCCAACAGAACAGGTCTCAACCATCCCAAGATTGGTGCTGAGCACAGGCAGATAACTGACAGAGACAAAAACAGCAGTCGATCTTCCTCCCATTAACTCCCCAACATATATTTGCCCACTTATACAGCAGTGGCTAGAGGAGAGGCCTGAAAGAGGGGTCACCCCCAATCCTGCTGGAGGCTTCTATTTGCACACACAGTGATGGTGCTATCACAGAAAAGTTGACCAAAGCCTCATCTGTGCTCCAAAGTGGTGATTTCTGCCTATGCATTTATATTACTTCTGCTTTTGATCCTTTTGATCACACATCTTTCCTGGAGGTGGGAGCATTTCTTCCCTACCTCACCTAAGAAGAAGCAGCAATCATGGCCATATAGCCAAGTTATTAAAATATGCCACAATACTTCACCACTTAGACAAGACTTAACAACACCTGCTATGCATTACAGACAATAAGGGAAGCCTATCTCCTGATCATATTAATAATAATTATAATAAAATAATAATAACCATGACCAATAAGAAACAATCAACATTATCGAAACACGTCCAAAAGCAGAAAAGAGCAGCTGATGCAAATGAGCTGGAGACAGAAAAAAGCTT
>NW_006408874.1:1563220-1566776 GCF_000296735.1 Chrysochloris asiatica | reverse complement strand
GGAGGGTCAGAGAAAAAGAGGAAGACCCCCAGCGAGATGGATTGGCCAAGTGGCAGCATCAATGGGCTCAAGCCTGGCAATGATAGTGAGGCTGGCCCAGGATCGGGCAGTATTTTGTTCTGCTGTGCCTAAGGTCACTATGAGTCGGTACCGACTCAATGGCACCTAACAACACAACATAGGAACAGCAGTGTTATGTGGGTAGATATATGGACAGATACACAGGCTAAATAAGTATGGGAGGAAGAGGGTGGGAGTATAACTGACAAATACATAAGGACTTGAAAGAAGATATTTGTGTACAATATTTACTTTTGCTGCAAACACAACTATGACTGTAGTGGAGTATACAGCCAGCAAAATGAGGAAAACATCTTAAATATTACTAAACAAATTAAGGCAATGAGTTGATGGGCATGGGGGTTCAGGGTCATATTCTCAGGGGACACCATGGTTAATCAGTATTACTTAGCCCACAAAGACTTTGTACATCCTACTTTGGTGAGTAGTAGCTCATGAGCGGCCATCTAAAATACAACTATTGGTCTTTCCATGTGCTGAAGAAAGAAGAGTGATAAGAAATGAAGATGCTAAGAATAAATTACTCCCAGGGATTAATGAAACATGTGAACATCAGTCTCTACAACTCTGAGACCAGAAGAACCAGATGGTATTGGACTATTGCTCTGAAAGGCATCACATTAGAAGGTCCTGGATAGAGTGGGAGAAAATGTGGTATAAAACTCAAAATTATATTAAAAATCAGACTTACTGGTCAAAGGAGACTGGAGAAACCCGACAATGTGGCCCTTAACCACCCTTCAAATCTGAAAAGAAATTTACCCTTGTGGTGACCCAATTTTCAGTAAAGCAGTAGATAGATGTGTAGTGGGAACAACAACACAGTAACATTATGCTCTCCTTGGAATTGTCAATTATTCAAAATAAAAAGGGCAACATTTATCTAAGAACAAATTTGAGAAGGGAGGGGTAGGTAGTTGGAATGGAAATAGGGGAGGAGGTAGGATAACTATTGTTGTATGGCAGGGATTGCAATCATTAAGATGAAATAAAGTGTATGATTTCTTGTATGTAAAACTGATGATCCTGTCTGTAAACCTACACTCAATTCACAATAAAAAGTTTTAAAAAAATAAATTTTTAAAATAATTTTAAAAAATAAACTAAGCAGAAGACTTGAGCAATGGTAAAAACCAACTAAACCTAATAGATATCTATAGAACCATCTACCCAACAGTAGCGCAATATATATTCTTCTCAAGTGCACATGAAATATTTTCCAGGATAGATACTATGCTAAGTCATAAAACAAAAATCAATAAACTTAAAAAATTGAAATTATAGAAAGTATCTTTTCTGGCCACAATAGAAAAAAAAAATGTTAAGTCAATAACAGAAAGAAATTTGGAAAATTCGCAAATAGATGGAAATTAAACAAACTCCTATATAAATAATGGATCAATAAAACACCAAAATCATAAAGTACTTTATGATGATGCAAATAAATACTCAACATATCACAACTTAAAAGATACAGTTATGGCCATGCTTAGAGGGAAACTTATAGTTGTAAATGTTGAATTTTAAAAGAAGAAAGAGTCAAAAACGTCAACTTCACAAAAAGAAATTAGGAAAAGAGGAGCAAATGAAATCAAAAGGAAGGAAACAAGAGAGATTAAGTAGAAATAAATGAAACAGAGAATATTCAATTAAGAAAATGAGTGAAACCAAAGTTGGTTCTTTGAAAATGAAAAGATCAACAAAATTGAAATTAGTATTATAAAGAATAAAAGATAGGACATTACTACTGGCCTTATAGAAACAAATGAAATTACAAAGGAATACTAGGAACAATTGCTCACCAACAAATTAGACAAACTTGATAAAATGGACAAATTCATAGAAAGACACATTAACCAAGGAAAAAATAGAAAATCTGAATAGAGCTATAACAAACATTGAATTAGTAATCAAAAATATTTCACAAAGAAAAGCCAAGGACCACATGGCTTCACTGGTGAATCCTACCAAACATTAACAATAAGGTTTTGCAAATTCTTAAGTTGTTAAATGCCATTGAATTGGATCCAATTCCTATCCACCATTCTGAGGAGTGGCTGGTGGGTTTGAAAGGCAAAAAAGAAAGCAGAGGATAACAAGGTGAAGGAAACAGTAGCAGCATCTGGGAACACTAACCAAATCATCCTATAAGGACAATATTGCCCTGATACCAAAACCAAAGTCATAAGAACAACAACAATAAAAAATTACAAACCAATATCCCTTATAAATATAGATGCAAAAATCCTTACCAAAATACTAGAAAATGGAATCCCAAAACACATTAAAATGATTATACACTATGACTGCCTTAGTTATCTAGTGCTGCTAAAATAGAAATACCACAAGTGGGTGGATCTATCAGAAAGAAAATTATTTTCTCAGTTTAGAAGACTAGAAGTTCAAATTCAGGGTGCCAGTTCTAGATGAAGGCTTACCCTCTCTATTGGCTTTGGGAGAGTATCTTTGTCCCTTGTTAGCTCCTGATTCTTGCGTCCTTGCAGATGTCACATGGTGTGGCATCTGTCTTCCCCATCCATGTTTGCTTGCTCAACCTGTAATTATTTTTAATCTCAAAAGAGATTATCTTAGACACACTCTACAGTAATACTGCCTCATTAGCATAAATGAAACGTATTTTTCAAATGCAGTTAGGAATTACAATATTTTGTAGGCACAAAATTCAATCCATAACTGACTAAGTGAAATTTATCTTAGGAATGCAAGGTTGAATAGATGTAAGGAAAACCAATAGAAAAAAGGACAAAACCACATAATCATCTCAATAAATGCATTAAAAAGCATTTTACAAAATCTAACATTCGTTTATGAGAAAAACCCTAAACAAATTGGGGAAAGAACTTCCTCAATCTAATTACCCAATTCTCATCACATCATTTGTTGTTAAGTGCCGTCGAGTCAGTTCTAACTCACAGAAATCTCATATAGAGTTTCCAAGGAGTGGCTGGTGAGTTTAAAATGTTAACCTTGTGGTTCAATCGACCTTGTGGTCCAGTGCTTTATCCCACAGCACATCAGTACATCACATCATAGTTAATTGTAAAAGACTTCAAACTTCCCTCCTAAGATCAGGGTCAAGAGAAAGATGTCTGCTCTCACCATTTC
Organism: Chrysochloris asiatica; assembly: GCF_000296735.1. NCBI lineage: Eukaryota > Metazoa > Chordata > Mammalia > Afrosoricida > Chrysochloridae > Chrysochloris > Chrysochloris asiatica. The sequence goes on along the minus strand of NW_006408874.1, from coordinate 1,563,569 downwards.
TGTTAACACTGTTATATTAACAATGTTAATAGTTCTAGTCAGAGAAATTAGTGAAAATAAAGAAACAAAAGGCATCAAGATTAGAAAGAAGTGAAATTATTTTTATTTGCAGATGATCTGATCTTATATATAGAAGTTCCTAAAGAATAAAGACACTTAAGCCACCACAGTACAATAAACTGACAAAAAAGTGGCTTGTGTGTTGCTGTGATTCTGGAAGCTGTGCCACCAATATTTGAAATACTTACAGGGTCAACCACAGTGGACAGGTTTCAGATGATCTTCCAGACGAAGACAGACTAGGAAGAAGTAGAGACAAACTACTTACAAATAATTAGACACTGAAAAC
>NW_006408874.1:1560519-1562901 GCF_000296735.1 Chrysochloris asiatica | reverse complement strand
TTGGAAACTGACAATCACATGGTTTACTATGCCAGGAATGACAAATTCAAGAGGAATGGTGTCATGTTCATCATCAAAAAGAACATATAAAGATGTGTCTTGAAGTACAATGCTGTCTGTGATAGGATAATATTCATAAACTTACAAGACCAGTTAATACTACTATTATTAAAATTTATGCTCCAACCACTACAACCAGTGGTGATGAAATTCTACCAAGTCTTAAGTCTGAAATTGATCAAACATGCACTCAAGATGTATTGATAATTTCTGGTGATTGGAATGCAAATGCTGGAAACAAAGAAGAAGAATCAGTACTTGGAAAATATGGCCATGGTGATAGAATTAATGCTGGAGATAGCATTATAGAATTTTGCAAAGCCAATGATATCTTCATTGTGAATATCCTTTTCAAAAAAACACATGGACCTCACCAAATGAAATACGCAGAAATCAAATTGACTACAACTGTGGAAAGTAATGGTGGAAAAGCTCTGTATCATCAGGCAACCTCGATTTGCAGTATTAAAGGATTCTAAGGACAAAATATTGAATAATGAAGGAAGCATCTAAAGAAGATGAAAGGAATAGACAGAGTCACTCTATGAAAAAGAAATAGTTGCACTTTGACCATTTCTTTTGAAATGTTCAACCATTTCAAGTGGTAGCATATGATCAAGAGCCAATGATGCTGAAGGAAGAAGTCTAATGTGCATTGAATTCATTAGCATAGAACAAGGTACCAGGAATTGATGGAATACAAATTGAAATCTTTCAACAAAGTGTTGTGGCACTTGAGGCATTCACATATCTATGCCAAGAAATTTGGAAGACAACTACTTGGCCAACTGACTAGAAGATATCTTTATTCCCATTCCAAAGAGAGGTGGCCCAACGGCATACAGAAATCATCAGACAATATCATTGATATTCCATGCGAGTAAAGTTTTACTAAAGGTAATACATAAATGGCTGCAAACCATACACTGACAAAGAACTTCCAGATGTTCAAGCCAGTTTCAGAAGAGGACATGGAATGAGGGATATCACTGATGATATCAGATGGATCTTGGATGAAAGCAGAGAATACCAGAAAGATGTTTACTTATGTTTTATTGACTACTCAAAGGCTTTTGATTGTGTGGATCATGACAATCTATGGACAATATTGCAAAGTTTGAGTATTCTGGGACACTTAATTGTGTTCATGAGGAATCTGTGCATACACCAAGGGGCATATAAGAGCTGGATTATATGAAGAAGAATGTGGCATCAGGATTGGAGGAAGGCTCATTAACAACCTAACATATGAAGATGATACAATCTTGCCTGCTGAAAGCCAAGAGGACTTAAAATACTTATTGATGAAGTCAAGAAAACAAAAATCTTCACCACTGGACCAATAAATAACATCAAAATAAATGTAGAAAAGCTTGAAGTTGTCAGTTACTTCATTTTGCTTGCATCAACCATCAACACTCATGGAAACAACATTCAAGAAATCAAATGACATATTGCATTGGGCAAATCAGCTGCAAAAGACCTCTTAAGGGTTGAAGAGCAAAGAATTCAGTTTGAGGACTAAGGTTACCAAAGTTGGACAGTGAATAAGGAAGACTGTAGAAGAATTGATGCATTTGAGTTACAGTGTTGTAGGAGAACTTTGAAAGTATTACAGACTGCCAAATGAACAAGTAGATCTGTGTTGGAAAGAGTACAGCCAGAGTGCGCCTTGGAAGCCAGGATGGCCAGACTTTGTCTTTCATACTTCAGACATATTTTCAGGAGGGACCAGTCATTGGAAAAGGATATCATGTTCAGTAAAGTAGAGGGTCAGAGAAAAAGAAGACCCCCCATGAGATGGATTGGCATAGCATCAATAGACTCAAACATAGCAACAATTGTGAGGTTGGCTCAATATCGGGCAGTGGATCATTCTTCTGTGCATAGGGTCAGTATGAGTTGGTAAAAATTCGAATGCACCTAACAACAACACCAAAGAATAAAAAGAAAAATCTATTAGAACTAATAAGTTCTGCAAGTCTTCAGTATCAAAAATAGTAAAACACTGGTAGTTACGAATGGATTCAACAATAGAAGCACAAGACCTATACACTGAAAACTATAAATGGTCATTAGAAAAAGTTAATGAAGAAGTAAATAAACAAAAGGTTATCCCATGGTCATGGATTGGAAGACTGTTTTAGAAACTGCAAAGTCAGCAGTTCAAGCTCACAGGGTCACTATGGGTCAGAATCTACTCAACAGCACTTCACAACAACAATATAGTATATAGACCAATGTAATACCTATCAACATTCTAGCTGCTATATTTATTTTTGTAAAAATTGACAAGCTGCTCTAAAATTCATATGTAAATGC
>NW_006408874.1:1555113-1559004 GCF_000296735.1 Chrysochloris asiatica | reverse complement strand
AAAACATGGAGGAAAAAAAAAGAAATGGTGCTGGGAAAACATTATCCATGTGCAAAAGATTGAAGTTGGACACCTATTTCACAGTTTATGCAAGAAAATTAACCACAAATGAATCAAATGCCTAAATATAAAAACAATAATTATAAAATCTTTCCACTACTCATCTTTCAAATTGTTGCACTATGGTGGCTTGTGTATTGCTGTGATACTGGAAACTTTTCCACCAGTATTTTAAATACCAGCAGGGTCACCCATGGTAGACAGGTTTAGCAGAGCTTCCAGACTAAGACAAATTGGGAAAAGGAGAGTCAGACTACTTCTGCATGTTTAGCCACTGAAAACATTACGAATAGCATCAAAACAATGCCATATATAGAGCCAGAAGATGAAAACATTATGGATAGCATCAGAGTATTGTCAGATATAGTGCTGGAAGATGAGCTCCTCAGGCACTCAATATACAACTGGGGAAGAGATGACTTCGCAAAGTAGAGTTGACCATGATCAGGCAATGATGCTTTTGTGGCCTTCATTTGCTTATGGGGCACAAAGCAAATGAGGAGAAACAGCTGCAAACATCATTAATAGTCAGAACATGGCATGTACACAGCATGAATCTAAGAAAATTGGAAATTGTCAAAAAAGTACAGGAATACATAAACATCAATATCCTAGGCCTCAGTTACCTGAAATGAACTGGTATTGACCATTTGAATCTGATCATCACATGGTTTATTATGTTAGGAATGACAAATTGAAGAGGAATGGCATCACATTCATCATCAACAAGAACATTTCAAAATCTATTTTGAAGTACAATGCTGCTTGTGATAGGATAAAATACACATATCTACAAAGAATATCAGCTAATACCACTATTTACAGAAATTTAAGTTAACAACCACTAAGTCAGTGATGATGAAATTTAAGAATCCTACCAATTTCTTCATTCTGAAATTGATTATTTTTTAAGCACTGAAATAATCACTGTTGATTCGAATGCAGAGGTTGCAAACAAAGAAGAGGGATCAACAGTTGGAAAGTAAGACTTTAGTAATAGAAATGATACTGGACATTGAATTATAGAATTTTGCAAGACTACTTACTCATTTCAAATACCTATTTTAAACAACATAAAAGGTACATATGTATCTCATCAGATGGAATACACAGGAACAAAATTGACTATATCTGTAGGAAGAGATGAAGGAAAAGCTCAATAGCATTAGCCAAAACACGGCCAGGGACAGACTGTTGAATAGACTATCAACTGCTCAAATGCAAATTCGGGCTGAAGTTGAAGAAAACTCAAACAAGTCCATGAAAGTCAAAATAGGACCTTGAATATATTCCACCTGAATTTAGAGACCATATCAAGAACACAGAAGACTGAAGACCAAAAAAGCTGTAGACTGACAATCAAGAACATCATACAAAAAGAAAGCAAAAGGGTATTTAAAAATAGGAAAGAAAGAAAAGAGAAAAATGGATGAAAAGAGACTCTGAAACTTGCTCTCCAGCCTAAAGATGCTAAAGCAAATGGAAGAAATGAGGAAATCAAACTGCTGAACTAAACATTTCAAAGGGCAGCTCAAGAAGACAAAGTCAATATTATAATGAAATGTGCAATACCTGGAGTTAGAAAATCAAAAATGTTCAGCATTTCTCAAGCTGAAAGAACTGAAGAAAAACTCAAGTCTCTATTTGAAATATTGAAAGATTCCATGGGCAAAACACTGAATGGCACATATCATTGAGCAATATCATTAATGTCACATGCAACCAAAATTTTGCTGAAGGTAATTCAATAACAGCTGAAACAATACATGGACAGGGAACTGTGACCCCTTTCAGAGTGATCAGCAATGATAGTAAGGCACCATCTAGTTCTTCTGGTATCAGGGCTGTGGAGGCTGGACTTCATATGGTCCTTTAGTCCTTTGTACTAAGTATTTACTGCATCTTTGATTTTCTTCAATATTCTCTGCTCCAGATGGGAAGAGACCAACTAGTTATGCCTTATAGATGAATGCTCATGAGCTTTTAAGACTCCAGATGTTACTCACCAAGGTAGTATACAGAACAATGTCTTTGAGAACTATGTTGTGCCAACTGATATTGGTATCCCCAGAGACTATGATCTTGAGCCCTCAGACCCAATAATTCATTCCCTCATGGTGTTTGATATGTCTAAGATGTTTTCATAACTTTGCCCCATGTATGTTCTACCATATTCTTACAATCCCATTCACCTTCCCACCCCTGTTCAGCTTGAGTGTCTATGTATCCACTCATAGATTACTGTTATTACTGGATTGGGCATGTAATAGTTTTCACCTCTTATGCCTTTAACTCTTGTGCTCCTCCCAGTATCTTCATTTGCTTTGATCATCCTATGCTGACCTCTCCCTTATTGTATATTGCCTTTCCCTTCACCCAATATATGTCTACCTTCTAGTTAGTGATTTACCCTTTCATTCCTGGTAACCTTCAAAGAATATTTCTTTCTGTGTATATAAACTTTTTCTTGATTTTTTTTTTTTTTTACAGTAGTGGTCTCATACAAATATTTGTAGTTTTGTGATTACTTTTGCTTAGTATTATATCCCCTAGGTTCATCCATGATATGAGGTATTTCACAGATTCATGATTATTATTTAGCATTAGATTCCATTGTGCATATACACCATCATTTAACTATTCGTCTGATGATATGCACTTAAGTTGATCCATTTTTTTGCTATAATGAATGATGGAATGAACATGGATATGCATACATTTGTTCCTGTCATGGCTCTTATTTCTCTAGGCTCTGTACCTAGTATTGGGATTGCTGGATCATATGGTATTTCTATTTCCAACTTTTTGAGGAAGTGCTATTTTCCACAGTGGTTGCATCAGTTTATTATTTCTCCAACAGAAGTGTGTGAGAGTTCTAGTGTCTCCACACCCTTCCCAGTATTTGCTGTTTTCTGTCAATTTGTTGTTTGTTTGTTTTTAACTTTGCTATTAATGCTGGGGTGAGATACTATCTCATTTTTGTTTTGATTGCACCTTTCTATTGGCTAATGATCACAAATATTTCTTCATGTGTTTGTTGGCCACCTGTGTGTCTTTGATGAAGTGTCCATTCATGTTCTATGCTCATTTTTAAATTAATTGTTTGTTTTCTTCTTGAGATGTTGAAGTTCTTTATAAATTGTAGTGGTTAGTCCCCTCTCTGATATGTAATTTGCTCGATGGCACTTAACAATAACAACATATCTGGGTGATGTTGTTTTGTGTCTTAATCTGTGGCTGTTATTGATTCTCTGAGTGATTCCCTTTAGCTTATCTTGTAAGGTTGTTCTGGTTTTTACAAATTCCCTTAACTTCTGTTTTCTGGGAATGTCTTAATTTCACCATCATATTTGAGGGACCATTTTGCTGGATATATAATTATCTGTAGGCCTTTTTGTTTGTTCATTTCAGTGTTTTATATATGACATCCTGCCTGCATGGTTTCTGCTGAGAAATCAGAAATTAATCCTAATGACTCTCCTTTGTAGATGAGTGTTTGTTTTCCCCAGGCTGCTTTCATAACTCTTTGTCTTTGATTTTGGAAAGGTTGGTTGTGTTATGTCTTGTTGTCTTTCTTTGGATTTTCATTGAGTTGCTTGAATGCATATCATCTTATGCTTCATGATATCAGGGAAGATTTTTTTGTTTTGTTTTGTTTTTTTTGGTCTCTTCTTGTTCTGGGATTCCAATCACATGTACGTTATTTCTTTTGTTTTAACGTATGTTATTTCTTTTGATGGTGTCCTACATAATTCTTTGTTGTTAAGTGCCAAGTGCCATCAAGTCGATTCCGACCGATAGTGAAGCAGCTGGTGAGCTTGAACCACTGAC
>NW_006408874.1:1552631-1554451 GCF_000296735.1 Chrysochloris asiatica | reverse complement strand
ACTCACTGGAGATTCTACCTTTCTCCAGGCCCTCTGGTTCTAGGTTCCCTCTTGAAAGCTTGTAAGCCAGTCACTTCTTGCCTTTGTAGCCCCCCACCCCCCTTTTTGGGTAGCCAATGTCCAAGTTGCCCATCCCTGTCCACTCTGTGTGTATCAGTTCTACACTTTTGCCCTTCTAATGCATTATCTATTTCTTTAACTTTAGTATTAATCTGCTATTTTTGTATTATATCTAATTTGCCATTTATTTTTTTCAGTTTGTTGTGTTACTTTCGTGAAATTTTCCAGGGTTTTGTCTGTGTTTCCTTTCATCTGCCTGTCCATTCACTGAAGGTACTTAAATATGATTCTTTTTCATTCCTTATCATGTTGTTTCAATAGCATTTATTCCTCTGAAAGATTTTCTGGCCCTGTGTTTTAGGCACTTGTTTGAGCAATCTTGTTTTGTTTTATTGTGTGATTTGAAGTTATTTGTTATCTCCAAGATATTCTGGTGTCATTGTATTAATTTTTTTTTTTTTGTATGTGTGTTTCATTCTCCCTGGTTTTTGTTTTCTTTCAATATATCTAGGCATTGGGGAAGGTGTACAACTCTGGTTGTTAGTTTGAGAGCACTGAGGCACTCATCACATGTCTCTAGGTAGATCTGGTAGCAAGTGGAAGATTAGACACTGCTTTCTGGTTGTGCTGAGCATCTGATGGCAGATTGGGTGGGTTTGGGCCATCTGTCATCAATCTGGAAGTGCTGAAGAGGGTGGTGGCACTTGCTCAGTAAGTAGGGTGGCAGGTGTGGTGAGCATGGCTCCTGACTATAAAATAAAGGTACTTGTGGGAAGAAGAAGATAAAAAGGGTAGGGGCAAAGAGGGAAGACAAGTTAAAAAGAAAAATCAGCAATACAGAAAGAAGAAAGAAAACCAAAGTGGACAGTAATGGCACTGGCAATAATGCTAGCCAGAAAACATAGCTGCAGCAGAAATGCAGTACCTACTCTGCAGGAAGAGCATGTACCACTACACAGGGAGGGTCAGGATCAGGAGCTACTGAACATGGAGATGACCTGCTCAACAGGATCAAAGAAAAAATGGGGAAGTAGAAGAAGAAAAGAAAAAACCTAGGCAGGTAATAAGGAGGAACTAAGAAGAAAGGAGGGATAATGAGGAAGTGGGAAGAACTAAGAGAAAAGGAGGGGAATGAGAGGACACAAAAAGCAGTAGAGCGATGGTGAACATATTAGCTGCCAGACACATCTGCAGTAGTAACATAGCACTCACTCTGTGGTAGCATACACTGCCAACTGAGGAAGGGTATGGACAAGTGCTGTTAGTTAACAGAGTTGGTAGGGGGCATGGTTTTCACAAAAGAAAGAAAAATGGGCAAGACAAGAGGAAGGAAATTTTTTATAAAAAGAAAGAAAGAAAAGACACGGTACAAGGAAATAACAAAGAAGAAAGACAAAGAACAAAGAAAAGGGAAACTGGGAAATATTACTAACTGCTGGATGGGTAAGAGCTGATGGGAGCAGCACCTATGGTCACTAGGAGGTTTTGCAAGGTAAGGGATAAGATCACACCTCTTCTATTATTATTCACTGACATGGGTGCAGGTGCAGTCCTGGGTTAGCAGAGCTGGTTATCTGGTTCCTGGTCTGATCAGAACACTGCTTGCAATAATTCATAATGGCCACATGATCAGTTAGCAGTTTACTGCTCTGCATGATTCCTTGTTCTGTTTTTGTTCAGTCTCTATCTTGCATCAGTATTTGGTCTACTTTTTGATCCTGTACTTTAAAGCTCTGGGTTCCAGGAATGCCATCCATATC
>NW_006408874.1:1527997-1549681 GCF_000296735.1 Chrysochloris asiatica | reverse complement strand
TTTTCATTGATGACCTTCATAATTCTGGGATTCACATTTAGGTCCTTAATCCATGTTGAGTTGGTTTTTGTATAAGGTGTGAGGTGAAGGTCTTGTTTCAGACTTTTGCATATCATTTTCCAGTTCTGCCAGCACTGTCTGTTGAAGAGACTATCCCCTCCCCATGGGATATATTTTGGTGTTTTGTCGAAGATTAATTGGCTGTATGTAGATGCGTTAATTTCTGGATTCTCAATTCTGTAGTCTCCCATTTTTGATGCTTCTCAAAGACATTGATTTTGTTGTTGTTGTTAGATACTGTTGAATCAGTTCTGACTCACAGTAACCCTGTGTACAATTGTACAAAACACTACCCAGTTCTGCAACTTCCTCACAATCATTTCTAAGTTTGAGCACACTGTGGTAGCCACTGTGTCAATCCATCTCATCAAGGGTATTCCTCTTTTTGCTGACCCTCTATTTTGCCAAGCATCATGTCTTTCACTAGGAACTTTTACTTCCTGATAACATACCCAAAATACTTGAGATGAAGTCTCACCATCCTTGCTTCCAAGTAGTATTCTGACTGTACTTGTTTAAAAACAAATTTGTTTTTATGGCATTCTATGTTCTATTCAATATTCTTTGCCAACGTAATAATTCAAACACATACATTCTTCTTCAGCCTTCTTTATTCACTGTCCAGATTTGTATGCATATAAGATGATTAAAAACACCAGGGCCTGAGTGAGGCACACTTTGTTTAATACCTTAAAGAGGTATTTTGCAGCAGATTAACTCAGTGCAACACATCTTTTGATTTACTGACTCTGCTTTGAAGGGTGTTGATTGTGAATCTATGTAAAATTAAATCTTTGACAACTTCAATACTTTTTCGGTTTATATAATGTTGTTTATTGATCCAGTTGTGAGTACTTTTACTTTATGTTGAGGTATTGTTGTTGTTGTTAAGTGCCGTTGAGTCGGTTCCGACCCATAGTGACCCTGTACAGGGTTTCCGAGGCTGTAAATCTTTACAGGAGCAGAACACTTCATCTTTCTCCTGTGGAGCGGCTGGTAGTTTCAAACTGCTGGCCTTAAGGTTCGCAGCCCAATTCGAAACTGCTGTTGAGGTATAATCCATACTAAAGGCTGTAGTCTTTGATCTTTATCAGGAAACACTTCAAGGTTTTTTTCACTTTCAGTAAGTAAGTTTGTGTCATCTAAATATCACAGATTGGTAATGAGCCTTTCTGTAATCATGAAACTGTGTTCTTTTTCATAAAGTCTACTTTATCAGATTATATCCTCAGCATACAGATTGAATAAGTATGGTGAAAAGATATAACACTAATGCATACTTTTCTTGATTTTAAACCATGCAGTATCTCCTTGTTCTTTTGAAATGACTATCTTTTTGGTCTAAGGACAGGTTCCACATGAGCGCAATTAAGTGTTGGAATTCCTATTCTTTGCAATATTATCCGTAATTTATTTTTCCATCTACAGAGTCAAATGTCCTTGCACAGGCATTAAAACACAAGTAATCATCTTTCTGATATTCTCTGTTTTCAGCCAAGATCTACCTAATAATGATATCCCCACTTCATGTTGTCTAAACTGACTTGAGTTTTTGGTAGTGCCTTATCATTGTACTGCTACAACCATTTTAAAATTAACTTCAGTAAAATTTTCCTTGCATATGTTATTAATGATATCATTAAATAATTTCCACATTTTGCTGGATCTCCTTTCTTTGGAATTGGCATAAATATGGATCTCTTCCAGTCACTTTGCAGGTAATTGTCTTTGGAAGGCATTATTCTGAATAAAGTAAGTCTATTTAAAAAGGAAAAATATTTTATGAGCTCACTATGAAATTACAAGGATGGGCAATGTATAGAAAGCAAAGTTTTATTAATGGTTAGATAAAGTGAGAATGATATCCCATGCAAGCAAAATTTTGCTAAAGATGAATTAAAAATGGCTGCAGCCATACACTGACAGAGAGCCTCCAGAGTTTCAAACCAGATTCAGAAGAGGATGTAGAAAAGGGGTATCATTGCTGACATCAGATGGATCTTAGCTGAAAGTTGGGAGTACCAGAAAAATGTTTATTTGTGCTTTATTTACTACACAAAGGCTTTCTATTGTGTGGATCATGACAAACTATGGGCAGCACTGCAGAGAATAAACACTTAATTGTGTTCATGAGGAACCTGTATTTAGACCAAGAGGCAGTTGTTCAAACAGAACAAGGGAACATGGAATGATTTAAAATTAGGAAAGGTGTGCACTGGGGTTGTATTCTTTTACCATACATATTCAATCAGTATGTTGAGCAAATAATCTGAGAAGCTGAATTATATGCAGAAAAATATGCATCAGGATATAAGGAAGTCTCATTAACAACCTGAAAATATACAGATGATACAACCTTGCTTGCTGAAAGCGAATAGGATTTAGAATACTTACAGATGACTATCAAAGTCCACAGCCTTCGATGTGGGTTGCACATCAACATAAAGAAAACAAACATCCTCACCACTACACCAATAAATAGTATCACAGTAAATGGAGAACAGATTGAAGCTGTCACAGACTTCATTTTGCTCGATCAACCATCAACACTTACAGAAGCAGCAGTCAGGAAAATCTGCTACAGAAAATCTCTTTAAAGTGCTGAAGAGCAAAGATGTTAGTCTGAGGACTAAGGTGCGCCTGATGCAAGTAATGGTATTTTCAATAACCTCATATGCATGTGAAAGTTGGGCAGTGAATAAGGAAGACACAGAAAAATTGATGTATTTGAGCTATGGTGTTGGAGGAGAATATTAAAAGTACCAAATCAATCTGTGTTGGAAGAAGTGCAGCCAGAATGCTCCCTGAAAGCCATGATGGCCAGACTTCATCTCTCATACGTCGGACATATAGTCAGGAGGGACCTATCCCTGGAGAAGGATATCATGTTTGGTAAAATGGAGGGTTGGATAAAAACAGGAAGACCCCCAATGAGATGGATTGGCACAGTAGTAACAGCAATGAGCTCACATAGAGCAATAATTGTGAGGTTGGCACAGGCGGTGTTTTGTTCTGTTGTGCATAGGGTTGCTATGAGTTATTACCAATTCAATGGCACATAACAACAACAGAGTAAGAGAGGGCAAGGGAAGCCATTTGGGGGTAGTAGTAAACACCCATTTAAAATGAAGGGAAATCACCATATGGTGGGGGGGATTACTAAGGTAACTAATATCACTAAACTAAACTACATCCTTAAAGAAAGTATCACTCCTTAGGACAATCAACCATATGAGATAAAAAGGGCCGAATGTGTCCAAGAATAAAGCTCAGAAGGCAGTAATGGATACCAAAGGAGGATTAAAGGTACTGGTAAAAACAGAGAGGAAGTGCTAAGAGTACTGGTACCTTGTGGGATTATAATAATGTCCCAAAACAAAATGTTTATGAACCCTTGAGTGGAAAACCAATTTTGTCTGTAAATTTTCACCCAGATAATAAAATGCTGTTAAAAAAAAAAAACCCAGAACTGACCAAAAGTGTGGTATTCCCAACTTACAAGTTACATAGACTTGAATTTATGAAGGCTTATTTATTTTGCTTAACTTTAGTAATATGTACTGCATACAGTGTTGTTATACATATTTTTCTGATTTTATCATTCTCAAATGTTCACTTGCAGATGCTAAAAAAATCAGGTTTATAATGATACTGATAATAAAAGGCAATTATAATGAAAAAGAGGTGTTTGAATCATGTCAGAATGAAACTCCATTGTAAATCAGGACTGCCTGTATATATTTCTACACATAAAAGTGAGGGCAGCTGTTGTTACTGACTATATGCAACAAAGAACCTCACTGGATTTGTTTTCTTTGTTTAGAGGCTTAGAATCATAGTTTCCCAGGACATTCTAGTCAATTGGCCTAATATTTAGTTTGGTGCTTTTGTTCTGTCTCCTATTTCAGAGAGCAGTACCTGAGGTCTTAGAAGCTTGAGAGGTACAACAAATGCTCTCTATTTGCTATGAGCATCAAATAAAGAATGAAGGTCGTGAATCACCTTCATGAACAACTGTTTCCATTGCCATGAGATCAGAAGCAGTGGATGGTGACTGCCTAACATTATTGAACATTTAGATTAAAGATTCTATGGAACAATCCTGATCAAAAGAGGAGTAAATGAGGAACGGAATTTCAAATTCCTGTGAAATCCACACCTCCTGGGGCCACTGATGCTGGAGAGTGCCCCAAAACTATTACTGTGAGGATATCTTGAAATTTGAACCAAAACTACCCCCTGAAGTCATCTTTGAACTAAATAGCAGCTTCTTCTAATTAGAAAAGCATGTTTGCATTAAACATTGTACTATTTGAAAGAATTATATATGTGTGATTCAACTGACAACTCCAACTCCAAAGTATAGAGGAGACATTGAGGGGAAAGTGAGTTTATATTAATGATGGTGAAATGATTTGGAAAAAGTTGTTGAGAAAGGTGACATACTTAACTAATGTAACCAATGCCATTGAATTGTACATGCAGAAATTGTTGAAGTGGTGTATGTTTTGTTTATATGTTCATAAAAGATAAGGCACTGCAAAGACATAGAAGCCATCCATATTCTTCCCTTGCCATTACCCTATATCTAATCCAGTTTTCACTGCTAAGTGTTTTTATGCATAGTCGTTTTTGTCTATCCTCTCCACCAGCACCACCTAATCCAAGCTGCCACTACAACCTCTTTCCTAACTGTGTTGCCATTACCTCTCCCCAGGTAACTGTTGACCACCACATCTATTTAAGCAGAGAGGGCATGCCACCTCTCATGCACCTCCCACTGTTGCCTGAAGCATCTAGGAGACTGCAGTAGGCATAAATGCTGGGAAGGAACAACTTAGCTTCCAGAATACACCCACACATGTGTTCAGAAGAAAAGAACACACCACATAAATCGATTCACTGCTCCTCATTTGCAGATGAGCATGAAGCGTCAGTGAATTATGGACCCAGACAAGTGTGAAACTAGAGATGTCAATCCAGAACAAGTGGCACTGCCTCACTTCCGTGTGTGGTTCTATTAATCTGGCAAGCCATGAGTAGACTGTGAAAGATTTGCAATGCAGGAGCTGGAGAAAGTGATTCTGATCAGAAGTGTCAGAAATCTGGATAATTTCTTCACTCTCTCTGGCTTAGTGACTACCATGGGCCCAATGGGGCACTTGAGACTGCAGTCCCAGTCCACAGCCCTGAACCCTAGGATGGTGAGGACAGACAGGGTGCTCTGGCTTGCTCTGCCTCTAGTCACAGGATGACCTTGGCTAGGCCCCTAATTCTCACCAGTGACTTTTTGCTTATTATAACAACAGATAAGTCCCACCTATCCTGTCTCTTTCCCAAAAAGCACAGCTGGTTTCAGAAGATTGTGGGTGAGCACCCTGGGAAGAGCAGAAGCCAAGGTGAGTTACCAGGACACTTCTCATTAATGATATGGAACAAGCAAATAAGCAGGTCCTGGCCAGGTGTTGGTAATGCCCTGCTAAGGACATTCAGGAGGTGGTATAGAGCTCCCAGCTCCCACTTTGCCTGTGGGGCATGTTGTCAGATGTCCGCATTAGAACACAGGACACCTGTCCGCACTGATGCTAGGAGGAGACATCAAAGAAGGTCCAGCCCCAAGCACAGATGTGGGGTTGGAGCTCCTGCCTGGCAGCTGATCCAGGTTCTCCTCCCACCTGGGTACACCAGCTACTCCTTCCTCACTTTAAATAGAAGGTTGCTCTACTCCACAACCTCAACTTGACCAAGTGGCACACACTCCAGGGTGTTAGTTGGTGGAACACTAACCAAGATGGGGCAGATGGACTGGCAGACTCAACTCTCTGGAGGCTACTACTGGTGAAGCAGAGTGCCCAGATTCGATTGCAGGGTCTTAGCAGGGCACATTGGATAGTATAGGGACTGGGGGCAGCAAGATAGGTTGGGGCTACAATTCTAACAACCTTTTCCAGCAGGCAGAGCTACCTGGAAAGGGAGTGAGTCTCTTGCCTATGGGGGGGGGGGGTCTGCAGGTGGCAGCCAGAGGACCACCTGGTGGGACACTTGGCTGGACAGTCCTTCCATGTGGAGGAACAGGAGGGGAGATGCAACAACATAAACAGGGTCAGAGAGATGGTAGGGTGGTAAAGATGCTAAACCCCATTTCTGATTCTGTGATAGAGGGGCCATGTGCAAAGGGCAGATATTCATCTCTAGGATCTAAAAGTGGCCCCAGTGACAGTCTTACAATCACATGAAACTGAAGTCTTCCCATGTTTCAGTGATCAGGAAAAGATTACCCTGGCACTTCCAGAAATGAACACATTCCCAGACACCTTGATCTTTGACTGGTGAGACCCATGCCACCAAGTTTGTGATAATTTATTATAGTAGAAATAGAAAACTAATGCAGTCACCAGACACCTCAGCGCCAAGGTGAGTGAGGTAGGACCCTGACCCTGGAACAGGCATTGATTGGGTCAGTGCTCAGGGCCCAGCAAACCCTCTGAGTCCTGCACCAGCTGCTGGAGCCCAGGGCTGAGCTGGGATCCCTGTCCCCTCTCCACATAACAGGAGCTCTGCCAGGGCCAGGTGGTATTGAACATGGGGTAGAAATGACAGCAGGGAAGCCCATCAGTGGTCAGGAACCCTCTCAGCATCACTACTCATCCCAGCTCATCCCAGAAGCTAATGCCTCACATTGCCGTGGCCAATGTCCAATGGTCAGTGCTTGGGTTGTTTCAGCTCCCTTGGCATGTCTGCTCTTCCTTGTCCTGTATGAACCAGACCTCTGCCTGGCCCCTGCCACCCTGGATCTGGGGATACCATGTACAGTTGTGATGACTAAAGGAGCTGAGGAAAGCGGAACCCTGTCTTCAGCGGACCTCAGGGCCATACAATTCCACAAAGGTTCAGAATGGTCTAGGACAGCCCCACTCTTGCTCCTCCCAGATTGTGAGCAAAGTCACAGGCCATCAGGGACTCACTGTGCACTCAGGGACATTCCAGAGGGTGAGCCTTGCTGACACCCGCTACCATGTTTGTAAATCACAGCTTGTCATTTTACCTCACAGTGACAACTATGAGGAATACAGCAGTAGTCCATTTTGCAGAAGAACACAGTGAGATTAGAGGTGTGAAGTGGTCTGCCCAAGGACACAGAAGACCTTTAGGGCCAGAGTTGAAACTAAAGACCAGAATCCAACATCAGGGCCTCACTGAAGCTTAGTGTTGAGAGGAAGTCCTGCATCCAGTGTGGAACTACTAGGTGGTAAGTCTGTGTGGTTACAGGAGCCCAGTTACCTTAGCTCCTCTGCCAAAAAGTCCTACATTGGGAGTCTGGGACCTCTGGGTCTGATTCCCAGTTCTGTTTGCTCCATCACCCACTCCCCCAGAGGAGAAACCAGCCTGCAGTGCATTCAGGGTGGGGGGAAGGGTATACAGAGAGCTCAGCCTGGGCTTCTGACACCTTCCTCCTCCTCTAGTTGCCAAGCAACACTAAAAGTTGCTGTGTGCATGCAAATTAGAGAGGCCTTTCCTGGCCTCCTCCCAACACCGCCCTCCTCCCTCCCACTTTCTCTCTCACCCTTCCTTCTTTCCTCTCTCTTCCTCTGCTGCCAATGTCTGCCAGAAAATAAGAGGTTGTCCTCTGACACCATGCCCCCTGCACAGGGATAGATCTTTGCAGAAGAGCCCACCACTCCCTCCCAGAGACCCACAGGAACCTCAACGAGGGGAGCCCCAAGTTAAGACTTTTCTGGTTGATCCCAGGCAAATGGGGCCATGTTGCTCTGATCAAAGGGGTCTAGGATTTACTCAGTTACTTCCTGAGAGACTGAGCTGTATGAAACACATGTGGACTAGGGGCACTAGGGCCTGGTGTCACAGGGGAGAGTAAGGAAGCTGGCAGATCAGCGAAAGAACTACCCTGGGCATTTTGCTCAAGAAGATAGAAGACAGGTGCACTGGCCCACTTTTCCAGATAAGGGTCTGATATACAAACAGACTCATCATTGGTACCAGGTCACATGGTCAGGAAATGGCGATGTTGGGCTCCAGCTCAGGACTATGATCTCAAAGCATGGAGGAGCTATGCCCCTACAGCTTGTGTGCTCCCCAGTGGAGGGGATTATATAGGAAAGAATCTTCCTAACTCCTGACTCCCAGGCATTGAAGATGGGGGACAGTGAAGAAGATGAGGAGGGCCACCAACATCAGGCAAAGGGGGATGTGATCAGTTTAGAGCAGAGAGGAGGGCCTGGCCTAGACTGGTGGAAAGTACTAGGAGAATAAGGGGTCTAGGATGGAGTGGCACAGAGTAAAAGTGTAAGGGGATAGTCCTTCAGGCATGAACCTTGAGCATCTGACCAGGGCCTCTCACCAGTCCTGATGCCAAGGCTGTTCATTGTTGTTGTTGTTGTTAGGTGCCATCAAGTCCAATCAGACTCATACGGGCCCCATGCACAAAAGAACCCTGCACCATAACACCTGTTACTATGCTTGAGCCCACTGTTACTACCATTGTGTAAATCCATCTCTGTCTTCCCATTTTTTGGTAACCCTCCATGTCACCAAGCATGATGTCATTCTCCAGGGACTGGTACTTTCTGACATGTCCAAAGTACATAAGATGAATCTCGCCATCGACACTTCTAAGAAGTCTTCTGGCTTTATTTTTTCCAACATAGATTTGTTTGTTCTTTTGACAGTTCATGGCACTTTCAATATTCTTTGTCAGTACCACAATTTAAATGCATTAGTTCTTCCTTATACACTTTCCAACCTTCATGTATGAGGTGACTAAAAATACCATGGCTTGCGTCAGGAACACCTTAGTCCACAAAAAGACATCTTTGCTCTTTAAACTTTAAAGAGGTCATTTGCAGCAGATTTGCCCAACGCACTAATACATCATTTAATTTCTTGACTTACACTTCCATGAGCATTATGCAATATGCAGATGACACAACCTTGCTTGCTGAAAGTGAACAGGACTTAAAACATTTCCTGATGAAAACCTAAGATTACATCTCAATGTAAAGAAAACAAAAGTCCTCACCTCTGGACCAATAAACAACATTCTTATCAATGGAGATAAGATTGAAGTTGTCAAGGACTTCATTCTTCTTGGATCAACTATCACCACTCATTGAAGCAGCAGTCAAGAAATCAGAAGACGTATTGCATTGGGCAAATCTGCTGCATAAGACCTTTTTAAAGGGTTGGAGAGCAAAGATGTCAGCTTGAGGACTAAGGTGTGCCTGACCCAAGCCATGGTATTTTCAATAACCTCATATGCATGCAAAAGCTGGACAGTGAATAAGACTGTAGAAGAATTCATGCTTTTGAGTTATGGTGTTGGAGGAGACTATTGAAAGTGCCATGGGCTGCCAAAAGAACCAATAGATCCGTTTTGGAAGAAGTGCAGCCAGAGTGCTCCTTGGAGGCCAAGATGGCCAAACTTCATCTCTCATACTTCAGACATATTGTCAGGATGGACAAATCACTGAAGAAGGATATCATGTTTGGTAAGGTGGAGGGTCAGATAAAAAGAGGAAGACCCCAACAAGATGGATTGGCCAAGTGACAGCATCGATGGACTCAAGCATGGCAACAGCACTGAGGCTGGCCCAGGATTGGGCAGTGTTTCGTTCTGCTGTGCATAAGGTCGCTATGGGTCAGTACTGACTCAATAGCACCTAACAACAACAATGAGTTCTCCTTCAATCCTGATGCCATGTTCTTCTTTATAGAATCCAGCTTCTTGGATTATTTGCTCAACATAAATAATGAATAAATATGATACAACTCCAACATGCAACTTTCATAATTTTAAATCACTCAGTATCCCCTTGTTCTGTTCTGACAAATGCCTCTTGATCTATGTACAGGCTCCATATAAGTGCAATGAAGTATTCTCTATTTCCCATTCTCCACAATGCTATCCATAGTTTGTTAAGACACACAAAAGTGAATTTTTTGCATAGTCCAATAAAGCACAACTATACATCTTTTCCCTACTCATCTCTCAGTTTGTCGTATTGTGGTGGCTTGCATGCTGCTGTGATATTTTAAATACTATCATTCATGGTGGACAGGTTTCAGCTGAAACTTCCAGACAAACTAGGAAGAAGGAGAGATGGGACTACTTCTGAATATTTAGTTACAGAAAATCTTATGAATAGCAGCAGAACACTATCAGATAACACCAGGATATTGAAAAATGATGACGAGCACCAGAATATTGTCAAATACAGTTCTGAAGATGAACCCTGCAGGTTACAAGGCACTCAAAATATGACTGGGGAAGAGCTGCTTCCTTAAAGTAGAATTGACCATAATGCTGCTAATGGAATAAAACTTTAAGTACCTTCATTTGCTGATAGGACACAAAGCAAAATGATAAGAAAAAGCTGTAAACATACATTAATAATTGGAACATGTAATATACAAAATATGAATCTAGTAAAATTGCAAATTGTCAAAAATGTAAAGGAATGCATAAACATCGATATCCTAGGCATTAGTTACCTGAAATGGACTGGTTGATATTGACCATTTTGAATCTGATCATCACATGGTTTACTATGCTAGGAATGACAAATTGAAGAAGAATGGCATTACATTCATCATCAAAAAGTATAATGCTGTCTGTGATAAGATATATCTATATGCCTACATAGAAAATCTATCAATACCACTATTATTCAAATTGGCTAAAACTAAATTTGCCAAATACTAAAGTCAGTGATGATGAAATTGAAGAATTCTGCCAATTTCTTCAGTCCGAAATTGATGAAACATGCAATCAAGGTGTATGGATAATTCTGGCAATTGGGATGCAAAGGTTGGAAACAAAGAGGAAGGATCAGTAATTGGAAAATATGGCTTTGGTCATAGAAACAATGCTGGTGATTGCATGACAGAATTTTTCAAGACCAATGACTTCTTCATTACAAACACCTTTTTAAACAACATAAGAGACAATTATACACATGGACCTCACCAGATAGAATACAAAGAAATAAAATTGACTACATCTGTGGAAAGAGATGGTGGAAAAGTTCCATATCATCAGCCAAAACAAGGCCAGGGGCAGACCATGGAACTGATCACCAATTGCTCATAGAGAAGTTCAAGCTGAACCTGAAAAAAAAAATAAAACAAGTCCATGAGAGCCAAAATATGACCTTGAGCGTTCTCCACCTCATGAACAGACTTCATGCATTAGACACTAATGACCAAAAATCAGAGGAACTGTGGGGTGACATGAAGCACATAAAAAGAGGAAGAAAGTGGAGGGTCAATAAGAAGACAAAGAAGAAAGAAAAGACCATAATGATGTCAGAAAAGAATCTGAAACTTGCTCTCCAACATAGAGATGCTAAAGCAAATGGAAGAAATGATGAGGTAAAAGACCTGAACAAAAAAATTCAATGGCAGCTTGAGAAGATAAAGTCAAATATTATCAGAAGATGTACAAAGACCTGGAGTTCGAAAACCAAAAGGGAAGATGCTCAGCATTTCTCAAACTGAAAGAACTAAAGAAAAAATTCAAGACTCACCTTTCAATACTGAAGGATTCTCTGGGCAAAATATCAAATGATGTAGAGAAAGCATCAAAAGAAGATGGAAGGAATAAACAAGATTCACTGTACCAAAAAGAAATGGTTGATATTCAACCATTTCAAGAGGAATTATATGATCATGACCCAATGGTACTGAAGGGAGAAGTTCAAGCTGCACTGAAAGTATTAGAAGAGAACAAGGCTCTGTTGGAATACAAATAGAAATCTTTCAACAAACTGCAGTACTGGAGGCACTCACTCACTAATCTATGTCAAGAAATTTGGAAGACAGCAACCTGGCCAACCGAATGGAACAGATCCATATTTGTGCCCATTCCAACAAGAGATAATCCAATAGAATGTGAAAATCATCAGACAATATTATTAACATCGCGTTTAAATAAAATTTTGCTAAAGATAATTCAAAACTGGCTGCAATAGTACAATGACAGGGTACTGCCAGAGGTTCAAGCTGGATTCAGATGTGGTATGTGGGATATCATTGCTTGACATCAGATAAATCTTAGCTGAAAGCAGAGAATATCAGAAAGATGTTTACCTGTGCTTTAGTGACTACAAAAAGGCTTTCGATTGCATGGATC
The DNA here is from genome assembly GCF_000296735.1 of Chrysochloris asiatica. NCBI lineage: Eukaryota > Metazoa > Chordata > Mammalia > Afrosoricida > Chrysochloridae > Chrysochloris > Chrysochloris asiatica. Next base: position 1,537,473 of record NW_006408874.1, on the reverse strand, counting down.
ATGACAAACTATAGACAACATTGCCGAGAATGAGTATTCCAGAACCTCAGTGTATTCATGAGGAAACTATACTTAGACCAAGAGGTAGTCTTTCAAACAGAACAAAGGGAGCTAGAATGGTTTTAAATTAGGAAAGTTGTGTGTGCCAAGATTGTATTCTTTTACCATACTTTTTCAATCTGTATACTGAGCGAATAATCCAAGAAACTGGATTATATGAAGAAGAATGTGGCATCAGGATTGGAAGAAGATTCATTAACAACCTGCAATATGCAGATGATACAACTTTGCTTGCTGAAAGTGAAGAGGACTTAAAATATATACTGATGAAGAACAAAGACCACAGCCTTTGGTCTGGGTTGCACCTTAATGTAAAGAAAACAAATATCCTGACCATTGAACCAATAGATAACATCAAGACAAATGGAGAATAGACTGAAGTTGTCAAAGACTTCATTTTGTTTGGATCAGCCATCAACACTTATGGAAGCAGCAGTCAAGAAATCCAATGACATACTGCATTGAGAAAATCTGCTGCACAAGACCTCTTTGAATTCTTCAAGAGCATAGATGTCAGTTTGAGGACGAAGGTGAGCCTGACCTACGCCATGGTATTTTCAATATCCTCATATGCATGTGAAACTTGTAAAGTGAATTTATTTAGTGTAGAAGAATACATGTATTTTAGTTATGGTTTGGGGGTGGTGAGAATATTAAAAGTATCATGGATTGCCCGAAGGACAAACAAAACTGTGTTGGAAGAAATGCAGCCAGAATACTCCTTAGAAGCCAGGATGGCCAGAGTTCATCTCTCATATTTTGGACACATTGTCAGAAGGGACCAGTCACTAGAGAAGGACATCATTCTTGGTAAAGTGGAGGGTCAGTGAAAAAAGAGGAATATGCCCAATGAGATGAAGTGACACAGTGGAAGCAGCAATGGGCTCAAGTGCAGCAGCAATTGTGAGCATAGTCAGCATTGGACATTGTTTTGTTCTGTTGAGCACTAAGCCATTATGAGTCAGTAGCAGCTCATTGGCACCTAACAACAACAAAACATCTTTCTGGTATTTTCTTTGAGCCAAGGTCTATCTAACATCAGCAATGGTATTCCTCATTCTTATGTTCTCTTCTAAATTTGTCTTGAATTCTGGCAACTTCCTGTCAATATACAGCTGCAATCATTTTTAAAAAAATTATCTTTAGCAAAATTTCACTTGCATGTAATATTAATGATATTTCTAAATTATTTTTACATTCTGTTGAGTCAGGTTTCTTTGGAATGGGCCCAAATATAGATCCCTTTCACTAAGACAGGTATCTGTCTTACAAATTTCTTTTCATGTATGAATGAGCACCTCCAGTGCTGCAACAATTTATTGAACATTTCAGTCAATTCCTGGAGCTTTTTTTTTTTTTTTTTCCCTAATAACTTTAGTATAGCTTAGAATTCTTCAATACCACTGGTTTTTGATCATATGTGTTATCTTGTAATGGATACACACCGACAAATTCTTTTTGGAATACTAACTGTGTATTCCGCCCTTCTTTTGATGCTTCCTGCATCATTCAATATTTTGCCATAGAATCATTCAGCAACCTGTGGAATGCATTTTTCTTCATCTCTTTCAGCTTGAGAAATACTGAGCATGTTCTTCCTTTTTTATTTTCTAACTCCAGGTTTTTACACATTTTATAATGCTTTACTTTGTTGTCTCAAGCTGTCCTTTGACATTTTCTGCTCCATTCTTTTAGTTCATCATTTCTTCCAGCTTTTCTATATTCAAAAGTAAGTTTTCGAGTATCTTCTGACATCCATGTTGGTCTTTTCCTTCTTTCTTGTCTTCTTAATGATCTTTTGCTTTCTTCATGTATGATGTTCTTGATGCTCTCTCTCAACCCTTCTGATTTTTAGTCATTAGTGTATAATGCATCAAATCTGTTCTTGAGATGATTTCAAAAGTCAGGTGGATATATTTAAGGTCATATTTTGGCTCTCATGGACTTGTTTTCATTTTCTTCAGCTTCTATCTGAACTTTTATATGAAAAATTGACGGTCTGTTCCAGTTAGCTCCTGGCCTTGTTTTGGCTGATCATATTGAATTTCTGCATCATAACTTTCTACCGCTATAGTCTATTTGAGTCCTCTGTGTTCCAGTTAGTGAGGCCCATATGTAGAGTCATAATTTATGTTGTTAAAAAAAAAGGTATCTGCATTGAATAAGTCGTTGATCTTACAAAATTCTATCATGTGATCTCCAGCATTGTTTCTATCAACAAGACCATATTTTCAAACCAGTGATCCTTCCTCTTTATTTCATACTTTTGCATTTCAATTACCAGTATTGATCAATGCATCTTGATTGTGTGTTTGATGTCAGACTGACAAATAAAATGAAAAATATGGCCAGTTTCTTCCTCATTGGTTTTAGTGGTTGGTGTGTAGATTTAAATACTAGTCTTCTTTGTAGTTGTATGAATATCATGCCATCACAGATAGCTCTGTACTTCAAGACAGATCTTGAAATGCTCTTTTTGATTATGAATGTGATACCATTCCTCTTCAATGTGTCATTCCTGGCATAGTAAACCACAGAATTATCACTAATGCCTAAGATATTGATCTTTATGCATTCCATTTTGTTTCCGACAACTTCCAATTTTCCTACATTTATACTTCATTCATTCCAGGTTCTAAATATTAATGAGTGTTTGTAGCTGTTTATTCTCATTCTGAATGTTCCCCATGAGCAAATGAAGGTCTCAAAAGTGTTGCTCCATCTATGTCCTTAAGGTCAACTGTAATTTAAGGAAGCAGCTCTTCCCCAGTAGTATTTTGAGTGCCTTCCAACTTAAGTGGCTCATCTTAGGGCACAGTATCAAGCAATGTTCTGCTGATACTTGCAAGGTTTTTAGTAGCTAACCTTTCAGAAGTGGTCTGCCTCTTGTGTTCCTAGTCTGTCTTAGTCTGGAAATTCTGCTGAAACCTGTCCACCATGGGTAACCCCACCACAGTATGACAAACTGACAAATGATTGGTGGTGCTCCAAAGGAGATCTCCACAAGTCACCAAATGCCCCAAAGCCTCTTGATAGAAAAGCAAAGCACTAGGAGGCAACACTAGAATGACTAGCACAGGAATTATGGCTACGGAGGTCTATTGGGTGGCCACCTATTGGCCCTTATAAGGCATATGAGGAAACTGTCTGGCATCAGGAAGCTTGTGAAGAATGTCCAAGAGGACATTTTAGAGTCTTTGTGTTTCCTAGGGAGAGCCAGAACTTCAGGCTGTGTACTTTACAGAGAATGAAACTGAGGATGTGGGGTGCCATGATATTTGCCCTGGGCCTAGCCAGGCTGTGACCTTTGTTAGGGATAGACAGTAGAGTCCTTCACCAAACTTACTAAGTCTATACCCTGACCCTCCCTCTAGATTAGATGGGTTCTTGATGTAACTACTGAACCTGAGAATATAGCCCATCCCTTACCAGAACTTTTAGCTTCTCTGAGCCCATCTTAGGTGGGGTAAGTGGGGTGATCAGATTGACAGCACAATCCTGACTTTCTCTGAGAGCCTGTTCCCACAACCAAGTTCTAACTCGTCTAGCCAGAGGAACATTGAGTAGAGCCGTCAGGGGGAACCTAGATTCCAATCCTGTAAATCTTAATCCTAGAGCAGAACTTTTCTAAGCCTTCACTAAGTTTTTTGCAAAAGAGTGAAAATAATTTTGTCCAATATAAGGCATGGGACATTTTACCAAAAGCCCACAAACAAGGCCTTCAGTGACTAGGCCCTTAAAGTGAGAATGAACAAGAGGGAGGATGCAGAGAAGTCCAAAGCTTTCTAAGGACCTTCACTGCTGATGTCTGTGTGATGTGATACCAGCTCCATGCCCATAGAAGGACTAGAGACCTCCACTGTCCCAGGGATAGTAAGCAACTATGCCTATCTCAAGAGAACTCCATGGCCCAGGATATACTTCCTACTGTTGGGAAAGAGACAAGAAGGGGATTGGGTGCCTGTGGTCATCTCAAAGAAGTCAAACAAATGCCCAGGTCATGACTCCAAGAAGCTAGGCCATTCACACGGCTCACCATTGGCTTCTGAACTGCAGGGCATCAGCAGGGCCCAGGACTCCTCCTGATGATCTGTTTCTTTGGGGCTATAAGCCAGCAGAAGGATCCTGCAACTGGACATGGGCATTTTCATGAGCAGCAATCAGGTCCATAGAAAACCTTTTGGCTTCCACCTTATTAGGTGGTTCCTTCCCCTTGTCAACACCTGGGCCACACCTGGCACATCTGGGAACCAAGGGAGAACTAAGGATAGAAATGCCTGCTGGTACCAGTCTCTGCCAGCCTCAGACATATTCCCACTGGAACATCAAAGTGGGGGCTCCACTGCTCCTAGAGTGAGTTCCAATGGCAGGTTCCAAAGTAATACCCACTCCTGCCATGCCAGTGGTCCCTTTTGTTTTCTGCAATGTAACATTTACAGCAACCACACAGCAAGGAGCCAGTCAGCACAGCCTAGACAGTCCCTTCACCTCCAGGTTCCTCATCCATAAAATGGGAATAGGAGCAACACCTCTCTCCTAGGCCTATGGCAAGGAGTAAACTTGTGTAAGTGCTGGCATCATTATTATAATATCCTTTGTGATGATACCCTATCACTTCAATGGTGCCACATTCTGCATGCCCATGGCCAATTTCCATGCCTCCTAAGCATGAGGTCTGTCCCAGGTCCCCAGGCACTACACCCGGGCTCAGGATGCTGAGGGAAGAAGGTGGGGTCCAGGGAAGGGCCATGTCCTGGCCAGCAGATGTTTCATTTCCTTCTTTTTCTGGTTCATGGAAAAGATTCCAAAAGTCACTGGGATTCTGGACCTGAGATGCCTCAGACTTATCTACTTTGTATTTGCCTCACTGGAAGGAAGCGACTTAGCTATAGGGAAAAAGGTGAGTCAGGACGGGGTGCCATCCAGGTGGGCTGGGGTGGGTGTAACTTCTGTAGGGTGTAGGGTAGGCCAAGAGGTAAACAGTGCAGAACAGAAGCTACTACCTCAGGGCAGGTGAGGGAAAAAGCACTAATGTTCCACTGTCAGTCAGTATACAAGCAAGGGAAACAGCCTGTGTGGAGGCGTAGAGCTATGGAACTGAAGCGTGGCAATGAGGCAGAACTTCATCCCACATGTGGGAAAGGAGGATGGGAGATGAGAGGCTGAATGGAAAGCACAGGGGACTCTTGAGAAGAAAAACTGCTCCATGGGTGAATGACTCAGATGTGACTTCCACACCTGGATGCCTTGTTTCACCTACACACCCCCACATCTATCTAGGCACCTGCAGTACTTGGGAGGATGGGGTATGGAAGCTCAGCCTGGTGGCAGGGCAAGGCAGGTTGGATTTACCTCCTTGCTCTTGAAGGTGGACAGTCTGTCCTCGGACATTTCTTCTGCAACTTGCTCTTTGCCTATGGGTTCTGCAAACAGGGATAGGGTTGTGCTATGGGCTGAACCTTGTGGGGGGTAGACCCAACTTCATGTGGGAGAGCAGTAGCTGTGGCCAGATGTCCATGAGTAGGCACTCTTCAGTCCTCCATCTGCTGTTCACAGAGATGGGCTCCCCAACCAGTGACAACCCAGGATTTCTGTGGGCACTATTTGTTCCTCACAAAGACATTCCATCCTATTGAGCCTGGTGCAGCCCTGAAGCTTGACCGGGTGTGAGGGGTATATCTCAGTGGTCATAACCATGATGGAACCCTGCTCTTCATGGTCAGGCATGAGTCCAGGTCAGTGGACAGCCTGGGAGGATGATACTAGAGTAAGATCCCAACTTCTCTGGAGCCCACAGCCTGCCTTATGCCCCTATCAATCTATGACCCTTGTACGAAATGCTGTCAGCTATCCCACCTGGCTCACATTGGGTTCAGCAACTATAGTGCCACTTTGCAGGAGGCTGTTGCACTTCTGTGAACTCTGCTCTCCTCTCAGAGTGGCCTCTGAAAATCCCACAGTGAGGACACCCATTCAACTTGTCAATTAATTCAAAAGTTCACCCTAAATTTCAGAGGGGAGGAAGTTGGGAAAGAACCCCCAGTTAGTGCACTAGCTCCTAGAGCTGTGTGAGTTCAGGTTTGTGGTGTCTTGTCTTTGCCTAATGCAGCATTTAGAGGATAAAGGGTGGAGTAAGGCCTAGGGATCCTGGGGGGAAGGGAGGAAACAGACTAGGGCTGAGTTCTGGCTATGTAACTTCTGTCGTGTTTCTCAGACTTTGAGCTTATTTCCACTTTTGTAAATGCGGGGAGGGGGCATCCTGGTGAGGATTAAGTAAATCACATATGAAAACAGTTGGCTCCAGAATCTCCAAAGTTAGGGTTTCCTTTCCTCCCATTTCCCCCATTTTTTACTTTTACCCAATCCTCTGCAATGTAATCAATTCAAAGATTATCTTCATCAGCCACAATTTTCCTCTGATGCAGCACCTCCTTGGTGTGGATGTTGTCCTTTTCTATCTGGAGATACTGGTGTTTCTGATAGATTTAATCCCTGAATATCCCAGAAATCTTTCTAAGCTTCCTGAATCCCTGAATGTCAGCTTCAGAAAGCCTGGTTCACTGTGCTCTGAGAAACTGGACCTAGCTATGCCCATTATTCTATCTGATATGATGGTTTTCATCTGTGTAAGCACATGCATGTGACAGTGGAGTCCGTTGGAAAGTGAGCTGCAGAGCACAGAGACTGTAAGTATATCCTTACTCTATGTCCTGGCCTGGACCTGCCATTACCCATTATATTGAGAGAGTTTTATGCATTAAACTGTGATCTTCCAAAGTACGTATCATAATCCTAATTCATCTTAGGATGGGTTCTCTAGAGGAGCAGAATGAGTGTCATGTTAATATATATGCTGTTGTTTAGTGCCATGGATTCGATTCTGACTCACAGCAACTCCTTATAGGGTTTCCAAGGAGTACCTGCCTACCCTACAGCACCATACCAGGATTACATAAATAGACATTTTGTTGTTATTGTTAAGTGCTGTTGAGTTGGTTCTGACCCATAGTGACTCTGTATAGGATTTTTCAGCCTGAACTGCCAATCTTGCAGTTCAAACTGACTTTGCAGTCCAGCACATTAACCCAGAGCACCACACCAGATTTCCATAAATATATATTGTTGTTGTTGTTATGTGCCTTGGAGTCGGTTCCAACTCATAGCGACCCTGTACAGGGTTTCTGAGGCTGTAAATCTTTACAGGAGCAGAAAGCCTCATCTTTCTCCCACGGAACAGCTGGTAGTTTCGGACTGCTGACCTTGTGGTTCACAGCCCAATTCATAACCACTACGCTACCAGAGCTCCTTAAATACATATAGGGAAGTTTATATCAACTGACAAGGAAGTTTATATCAACCGACAAGTCCCAAATCCATGGGTCAGGCATTAGGTTAGAGGCTTCTCCTGACTCACATGGTTGCAGCAACTGATGACATCATGTTTGGCAGGTCATATGGCATACTGCTGGCTCATGGGGCTGCAGGAACTAGCAAATCCCAAAATCTGCAGGTTATGTCCCAAGAACTGGAGGTCAGAAACTGATAAGTCAGACACAGGATTATGAGAGGGAGAACTTTAACATAACATCTATATATATATGATGTGGGTCATACCCCTAAGGAAATTGATGGCTTTTCAACTAATTGGCTGCTCACATCAGATTACAAAATAGAAGATTGCTATATTATAATATAGTACAGTATATTAGAACATAGTCTAAGGACTGCCACTGAAAAGCACAGATAGCCCAATTGACACTTAACATTAACCAACACAGTTTACCCTTTGTTAACCTAGCACCTGTACACATCTCCATAAACCATAAATAATCTCTAAATAAAAATAGTTACAAAGTTATACTTGTGCCTAACATGATACCACTAACATGCACACAACTGGAAATGCACTAGCCATGTTTACATCTTGTTGCTAAGTGCTGTCTTGTCAGTTCTGACTTATAGTGACCCTAAATAGGGTTTTCAAGGTTGCAAATTTTGGGAGGAGCAGAAATCCTTCTCCAGTGGAGCAGTGTTGGGCTCAAATCATCAACTTTGTGGTTAGCGGGCCAGTGCTCCTCATTTACATTTTATATTTTATAAATAATGGAATAAGAGAAGGAAGAAAACAAACATGTGTAATATATATGAGGGGGTTTCAAAAATTTCATGGGAAAAGCCCATTACCTTCTAATCCATTTTTCTATGAAATCTTTCAATTTATGTTGTTGTTAAGTGCCATCGAGTCGGTTTCGACCCACAGCGACCCTGTACAGGGTTTCTGAGGGTGTAAATCTTTACAGGAGTAGAAAGCCTCATCTTTCTCCCGCAGAGCGGCTGGTAGTTTCGAACCACTTACCTTAAGGTTTGCAGCCCAATTCGTAACCACTACGCTACCATACATATTATATGGGAGCATCATGGCTCTACAGGATAAGCACTGGCTTGCAAACCATAAGGTCAGCAGTTCAAGCCCACCAACCACTTTGCAGGAGAGAAAATATAGATATAAATATAAATAAACAATACATAAAAACAATGAGAAAGTCATACTTGTACCTAACATGACACAAGTAACGTGCATACAACAGGAAATGCACTAATCCTGTTTACATCTTGTTGTTAATGTTAAGTGCCGTTGAGTCAGTTCCAACTCACAGCAACTCTGGATAGGGTTTCTGAAGCTGTATATCTTTGTGGGAGCAGAAAATCTCATCTTTCTCCCATAGAGCAGTGGGTGGATTCGAATTGGAAGTTTTGTGGTTCACAGTTCAGTGCTTATCCTAGAACTACCAGACTCCATATATATACAGATATGTATATGTTATTGTTGTTGTTAAGTGCTGTCAAGTCAATTCCAACCCATAGTGACCCTGTTTCAGGTTTACAAGGAGCAGCTGGTGAACTTGAACCACCAACCTTGCAGTTCAAATGACTTTGCAATCTGATGCATCAGCCCACAACAATATATAAGGCTTGCGAGTTGCTGTGATTCTGAAAGCTATGCCACCGGTATTATAAATATCATCTAAAACCTGTCACCCATGGTGGACAGGTTTCAGATGATATCCCATGTGAGTAAATTTTTGCTAAAGGTAATACAAAAATGGCTACAATCATACATTGACAGAAACTTCCAGAGGTTCAAGCTGAATTCAGAAGAGGCCGTGGAACAAGGGATATCTTTGCTGATGTCCGATGGATCTTGGCTGAAAGCAGAGAATATCAGAGAGATGTTTACCTGTGCTTTATTGACTACACAAAGACTTTCAATTGTGTGGATCATGACAAGCTATGGACAACATTGTGAAGTATGAGTATTCCGGAACACTAATTGTGCTCATGAGAAATCTGTACCTGGACCAAGAAGCAGTTGTTTGAACAAAACATGGGAATACTGAATGTTTTAAAATTAAGAA
>NW_006408874.1:1522493-1527356 GCF_000296735.1 Chrysochloris asiatica | reverse complement strand
TTGGACATATTGTCAGGAGGGACCAGTCACTGGAGAAGGATATCATGTCTGGTAAGGTGGAGGGTCAGAGAAAAAGAGGAAGACTCCCAGTGAGATGGATTGGCCAAGTGGTAGCATCGACAGACTCAAGCATGGCAACAGTAGTGAAGTGGGCCCAGGATGGGGCAGTATTTAGTTCTGCTGTGCATAAGGTCGCTATGGGTTGGTACCGATTCAATGGCACCTAACAACAACAACATATATATAATATGTATATAGTCACACATACAAGAAGACTAAAAATATTCCTAACAATTACAGATCCCAATTACGTAACTGGTCACATGGTAATAATTGGTTTTTTAAAGTACCTTCATTTACCACGTCTTCTGTGTTTCCTTTGTCCTCAGTAAGCATGTCAGCTGATTGTGGTTCTTTGGGTTTGTTGTTGTTGTTAGGTGCCATCAAGTCAGTTCTGACTCATAATGACCTTCTGCACAACAGAACAAAACACTGCCTGGTCCTTCGCTAACCTCACAATCACTGTTATGCTTGAGCACATTACTACTGACACCGTCCATATCCAACTCGTTGGGGATCTTCCTCTTTTTTGCTCACCCTCCATTTTACCAAGCATTATGTCCTTCTCCAGGGACTGGTCCCTCCCGAAAACATGTCCAAAGTATGAGAGATGAAGCCTTGCCATCCTGTCTGTACTTCTTCCAACACAGATTTGTTTGTTCTTCTGGCAGTCCACAGTACTTTTGATATTTTTCTCTAATACCATAACTCAAATGCATTGATTCTTATATGGTCTTCCTTATTCATTGTCCAACTTTCACATGCATATGAGGCTTTCATTCCTTGGTTCAGGTGCACATTAATCCTCAAACTAACATCTTTGTTCTTGAACACCTTAAAGAAGTAGAGAAGCCTAATGTATTACATTGTTTGATTTCTTGGCTGTTGCTTCCATGAGTGATGATGGTTGATTCAAGCAAAATGAAGTCTTCGACAACTTCAATTTTTTCTCCATTTATCCTAATGGTATTTACTGATCCAATGGTAATGATTTTTGTTTCCTTTACATTGAGGTGGAACCCATACTGTAGTCGGTGGTCTTTGATCTACATCAGTAAGTATCTTAAGTCCTCTTTGCTGTCAGCAAGCAAGGCTGTGTCATTTGTTTTAACACTGGTTGTTCACAAGTCTTCTTCCAATCCTGATGCCACATTCGTCATATAACCCAGATTCTCAAATTATTTGTTCAGCATTGTTGTTGTTGTTGTTGTTGTTGAGTGCCATCGAGTCGGGTCCGACCCATAGCGACCCTGTACAGGGTTTCCGAGGGTGTAAATCTTTACGGGAGTAGAAAGCCTCATCTTTCTCCCGCGGAGCGGCTGGTAGTTTCGAACCGCTGACCTTAAGGTTCGCAGCCCGATTCGTAACCACTACGCTACCAGAGCTCCTTGACATTGAAAAAGTATGGTTAAAGAATACAACCTTGAGACACACCTTTCCTGACTGTAAACCATTCCATGTCCCATTGTCCTCCAATTAGTGTAAACTCAGACCCAGTGCACAATATTTTCCAAAAGTCTAATTATTTCCTGTTTCCTAATAACCATTATTCTTGTAAAAGGCCCTAGATCCCTTTGAGGAATGGTGAGAGAAAGATTAACAGTATAATTTTGGCAGTGTAGTGGGATCCAATGTGAAATGAGAAGAAAAAGCTATACATATTCAAAAAAATCCAAACATGGAAGTGTGAATCTAGAAAAATTGGAAATTGTCAATAACGAAATGGAACACATAAAAATTCAGATCCTAGGCATCAGTGAGCTGAAACGAACTGGTATTGGCTATTTAGAATTTGATAATCATAGTTTCCTATGCTGGGAATGATGAACTGAGGAAGAATGGCATCACATTCATCAAAAAGAACATTTGAAGATCAATCTTGCAATATAATGATGTCTGTGATAGGATAATAGGTCAGCGATGATGAAATTGAAGAAATCTACCAACTTCTTCAGTATGAAATTGATCAAACATGCAATAAAAATATATTGACAATTACTAGCAATTTGAATATAAAGTTGGAAACAAAGAGCAAGGGTTAGTAGTTGGAAAATATGGCCTTGGTAATAGGGATGATGTTGGAGATCATATGAAAAAATGTTGCAAGATCAATGACATATTCACAGAAAATATCTTTTTTTAACTACATATAACACAAGTATACACATGGACCTTATCAGACTAAATACACAGATATCAAATTGACTACATCTGTGGGAAGACATGGTGGGAAAGCTCCATATCATCAGCCAAAATAAGGCCATGGACTGATTGTGGAACAGACTATATGCAAGTTAAATCAGAAGCTGAAACTTTTTAAAACAAGTCCACAAGAGCCAATATATGTCATTGAACATATCCCACCTGAATCTAGAGATCTCAAGAAATTATTTGAAGCATTAGACACTAATGACTGAAGACCAGATAAGTTGCATGATGACACTAAAATATCATAATGAAAAGCAAAAGGGATGTCAGAGAAAGATGGCAGACTAGACATGAAGGGAATGTGGCAGACTAGACAGCAAGGATATGGAAAACTAGATGAGTCAGACACAGAGGATGGTGCTGCAACTCTGAGCTCCAGAGTAAGAGATAGAAAAGTGAATAGAGGATAGCAGATCAGGGAGAAGTGCAGTGAGGATCTCTGTCAACAATAACAGAGAAAACCAGACAAAGCAGGTTCAGGAGACAGTTCCAGAACTTTGAACAACATATAAAGGAATATTTAGAAAGTTTGGAGGCTTACAGCCAGTGCAATTTGTAGTGGAAGCAAGAAATCCAGTGCTGACAAATTCTCCGGCCTCAGCAGTCATCTTGTGCAAGTTGAAGCAGGGAAGGATTAGAGCTGATTAGGATGCCTGACCAATCCTCAGAGATAAAGGTGTGGACATTCATTTGGTTGTTGTTGTTGTTTTGTATCTGTTCAATGGTAGAGACTCACTGTCTGTGTACATATATTCTGGTAACTAGAGCGGGTGCCTGAGCGAGTGACAACCCCCAACCCCAGAGGGTTCTACTATGCATGCACACAGACCTGCTCAAAATTTAAAGGAACAGTTTCCACTTAAAACCAAATGGCAAAAGTGGGGCTTGATGGCAGCTAGGGTAGAGGTACAGTGAGGTTTGTGGTCAGCAATACCACAGAATACCAGGCAAAGTTCCAAACTTCGGAACCACAAAGGTAGGAATATTTAAAAGTTTGAAGTCTTATAACTAGTGAAACTTGAAGCGCAAGTAAGAAATCATGTACTTTTGAATCTGCTGGGCTCGGCGGCATAGAGCTGACAACTTGGGTGAGATCAAACAGAAAGACCAAGTGGGGGAGCAGACACACAATGGAAAAATGCCGTGGGAACATCGGAGTAAAGGTGGATGATACATTTTGTCAGTTTTGCTATGTTTTGATTTTCCTTTTTTGGTATCTGTTCATTGGCCCTCCACTGTTTGCACACCTCCATTCTGGTGACTAGAGGGGGTACCTGAGCGAGTGAAAAACTCCCATCCTCTCCACTGGTGGGTTCTGCCATGCATGAGCAAGGCTCTGAAATGTATTTGTTTAAAATATGGAAAAAGCCAGAACAAGGAGTTTGGAGATGGAAAGAGAGATTAAAAACAAAACAGGCTGAAAATTAAATTAAATCCTGAAGTACAGCATAACAACCACAATGGCATCTTGAAATCTATCAGACAGCTTTGAAAGCAAGAAGCTGAAAGAGGACAGTAAAGTCATACTCATATTAGGCCACAGATTTTTTTTTTTTTTCACTCCCTCTTCTCCCTTTTCTGAGATTATAGACTATAGTATCCAGTCTAGTTTTGTTGTTGTTGTTGTTGTGGGGTTTTTGGTGTGTTTTTTTCTTTGCTGTTGCTGTTTTGTTGTTTTATACTCCCCCTTCTACCTTTGGGGGACTCATTCCCTATATTACCCAAGAACAGTCAGCAACTGCTGCCATATAGTCAAGCTACAATCAGACTCTATAAAACACCAAAACCCAAGCAAGAACCAATACCAATTGCCATATAACAGGGAGGCAGACAACACCTGTGAAAATTACTCTGAGTTAAGCAATAAGAAGACTGAAAAGGGAAGCCCATATCCTGAACACATCTATCTGGAAGCAATCAGAAAGCATAAAATATACCAAAACACATACTCAATTAAGTATTAAAACCACAGACAAACACTAAACATGTCCAAGAAGCAAAAGCAGATGACCATATAAGCACATGTCCAGAAACAAGATAAAATGTTTTAGGCAAATGACCAAGAGGTCGACCTGGACTCCATTCTAGAAGGAGGGCAGACCTTGGAAATGCCTGAGAAGAAATTCAGAAAAATGATTATAAAATGTTTCAAAACACTTTACAATGGAGTTGAGAAAAATAAGAAGTCAGGAAAGTGCTACAGGAACAATCAAATAAGATAGATACAGCATTGGAAACAATTCAAAACCTACAGAAAGAGGTCCAAAAGATCTATAATAGAATATCAGAAATAGACAATACATTGAAAGGGCAAAGGAGTAGAATAGAAGAGATGGAAGGCAGAACCACTGAGTTGGAAGACAAATCCCTCAATACCACCAAGATAGAAAAGCAAACAGAAAAAAGGATTAAAAAAAATCTGAAGAGGTCTAAGATTCATGTTCAACAACATGAAGAGGAAAAACTTAAGAATTACCAGCATTCCAGAAGAAGAAGAATCACAAAAGTCCACAGAGGAAATACTTGAAGAACTGCGGGAAGAAAATTTCTCTAACATCCTGAAAAGTGAAAAGATAAACATTCAAGAAGCTCAAC
>NW_006408874.1:1498674-1499981 GCF_000296735.1 Chrysochloris asiatica | reverse complement strand
AAAAAGCCATCATGCTTGGTAAAACAGAGGGTCAAAGAAAAGCAGGTAGACCTCCAACAAAATGGATTGGCACAGTGGAAGCAGTGATGAGTTCAAGGATAACAATGATTATGAGATTGGCACAAGACCGGATAATGTTTTGCTCTGGTGTGCATAAGGACATTATGAGTTGGTACCAACTCGACGGCACCTAACAACAACACTGCAAAAAAGAACAGAACAACAAGAAAGAAACTCAACAAAGACACAGAGGAACTACAGAACACAATCAATCAATTTAACCTCATAGATTTATACAGAGCACTCAACCTAATAAAAACATGACACACAATCTTTCCCAGAGCAATGGAACATTCTCCAGAATATATATTATGTTTGACCACAAAGCAAGTCTAAATAAATTTTAAATCATCAAAATACTACAAGCTGTCTTCTCAGATCACAATACTATAAAATTAGATATCAGCAGTAGGAAGGTCAAGGAAACAAAATCAAATACATGGAAACTGAATAACATCACGATTGAAAGTCACTGAGTTAAAGAACAAATGAAAAAACAAAAGAAAATAAATTCTTGAAGTAAATGAGAAGGAAAACACAAGACACGAAAACTTTTGGGACACAGCAAAAGTGCTTAGAGGACAATTTATAGCAATAAATTCACACATCAAAATAGAAAAAAAGAACAAAAACCAATACATTAACACAACTCCTCTAACAGTTATAATTGATGCTATTGTTGTTAGGTGTCAGCTGGTTGGTACCGACTCATAAAACCCTATATACAACAGAATGAAATACTGCCCAGTCCTGCACCAACCTCACAATCATTGTGATGTTTGAGCCCATCACTGCTGCCACTTGGCTAATCTATCTTGTTGGGGGTCTTCCTCCTCTTTTTCTTCAACCCTCTACTTTACCAAACATGATCTCTTTCTCCAGGGACTGGTCCCTCCTGCCAGCATGTCCAAAAAATGAGAAATGGAGTCTGGCTTCCAAGGAGCATTCTGGCTATACTTCTTCCAACACAGATTGGTTTGTTTATACAGCAGTCCATGATACTTTCAATATTCTCCTCCAACACTACAAGTCAAATGCATCAATTCTCCTACAGTCTTCTGTATCACTGTCCAACTTTCATATGCATGTGAGGTTATTGAAAATACCATGGCTTGGGTCATGCACACCTTAGTCCTCAAACTGACATCCTTGCTTTTCAACACTTGAAGAATCTTGTGCAGCAGATTTGCCTAAAGTAATCCATCATTTGATTTCTTGACTGCTGCTTCCATGAGTGTTGATGGTTG
>NW_006408874.1:1477050-1497118 GCF_000296735.1 Chrysochloris asiatica | reverse complement strand
TTTAAAAAGGTATTTGCAATGGGGTCACTGGTTTTGCAAAATTCTATCAAGTGATCGCCAGCATTGTTTCTATTACCAAGGCCATATTTTCCAATGACTGGTGCACTTCCTCTTTGTTTCCAATCTTTGCATTCCAATTAACAGTAATTATCAATACATCTTGACTGCATGTTTGATCAATTTCAGACTGAAGAAGTTGGTAGAATTCTTCAATTTCATCATTACTGGCTTTAGTGTCTGGTATACAAATTTGAATAATAGTGGTATTAACTGGTCTTCCTTGTAAATTTATGGATATTATCCTATCACAGACAGCACTGTACTTCAAGACAGATCTTTATATGTTCCTTTTTGATGATGAAAGTGATGCCATTCCTCTTCAATTTGTCATTCCCAGCATAATAAGCCATGTGTTTGTCAGATTCAAAATGGCCAATACCAGTCAATTTCAGCTCACTAATGCCGACAATATCAATGTTTATACATTCCACTTCATTTTTTACAATTTCCAATTTTCCCAGATTCATACTTCATACATTCTGATTATTAATGGATTTTTATAGCTGTTTTTCTTCGCTTTGAGTTGTTCCCCATCTGCAAATGAAGGTTCTGAATGCTTTAATCTACTCACATCATCACAGTCAACTCTACTTTGAGGAGGCATCTCTTCCCTTGTTGTATTTTGAGTGCCTTCCAACCTGACAGCCTTATCTTCGGCACTATATTGGGCAGTATTCTGGTGCTCTTCATTATGTTTCAGTACTCGAAATTCTACTGCTGACAGTATTCCACTGCTACTCATAAGGTTTCCAGTAGCTAAATATCCAGAAGTAGTCTGTTGCTCCTTATTCCTAGTCTGTGTTAATCTGAATGTTAAGCTGAAACCTGTCCAGTATGGGTGACCCTGCTCGTATTTCAAATACCAATGGTATAGCTTCCAGAAGCACAACAACATGCAAGCCACAAAAGTACAAAAAACTAACAGACGAGTACTGGACATATAGAATATGATCAGCAAAGTAAGTTTACAGTCACCAGATAAAAAGAAATAATAAAGATTAGATCAGAAATAAATTAATACGAAAATCAAACAACAACTCAAAGAATCAACACGACAAGAAGCTGTTCTTTTAAAGGATTAATAAAATTGACAAACCATTGTCAAATCTAACAAAAGAAAAGAGGGAGAAGATGCAAATAACATGCATAAGAAACCATATGTGTGAAATCACAACAGAACCAATGTAGATAAAAAGGATAATAACAGATTCTGAAGAGTTGTACTGCAATAAATTTAAATTTTGGAAGAAATTGATAGATCTTTAGAAAAATACAATGTACTTAAGTAACAGCGAGTGAAGTAGAAAACTTGAACAGATCTATAAGATAAGAAGAAATTGATCAGGTCATTTAAAAACGCTCAACAAAAAAAGCCAGGCCCAGATGACTTTACTGGTGAATTTTGCCAGTCACATTCAAACTTGATACCAATTATGCTAAACCTATTCAAAAACATAGAAAATGATGGGGAACTCTCCAACTTGTCTTATGAAGTGAGCACAGCCCTTATACCAAAACCAGGCAAGAATATCACTAAAAAAGAAAATTATAGACCATTACCTTTCATGAACATAGAAGCAAAAATTCTCAAAAAAGTCCAAGCCAATAGAATTCAACAATACGTCAAAAAATAAATAAATCATAACAAGTGAGATCCATCCCAGGAATGAAAGGATGGCTCAATATTAGAAAATAATCAATGGAATCCACCATGTAAATAAAAAATGGAAAAGAACTACATGATCATATTGATAATGCAGAAAAGGCATCTGACAAAATCTAACACCAATTCTTGACCAAAACACTCAACAAAGTAGGAACTGAAGGGAAATTTCTCAACATAATTAAAAACATATATAAAAAATTAACAGCCAACATCACTCTCCATGAAGAGAAACTGAAAGCATTCCCTTTGCAAACAGGAATCAGAAAAGGATGTCCTATATCATCACTCCTATTCAACATTGTGTTGGAAGTCTTAGCCAGAGCTGTAAGACAAGAAATGGACATTAAAGGCATCCAAATTGGCAAAGAAGCAGTAAAACATTCTATATTTTCAAATGGTATGATACACACACACATACACACACATATATATATAATATATATATAATCCCAAAGACTCAGCAATAAATTTATTGGAAGTCATTGTGAAAATTGGTATTCCAGAACACTAAATTATGCTCATAAGGAACCTGTACACAGACCCAGAGGTTGCCATTTGAACAGACCAATGGGATCTTGAATGGTTTAAAATCAGGAAAGGTGTACACCAGGGGTGTATTCTTTCATGATCCTTATTCAATCTGTATGATGAGCAAATAATCCAAAAGCTGGATTTTATGGAGAAGAACATGGCATCTGGACTGGAGGAAGACTCATTAACCTCCTATGCGGATGATACAACCTTGCTTGGTAAAAGCAAAGACTTAAAATCCTTATTGATGAAGAGCTAAGGCACAGTCTTCAATATGGGTTGCACTTCAATGTAAAGAAAGAAAAATCCTCACCACTGGACCAATAAACAACATCATGATAAATGAAGAGAAGACAGAAGTTGTCAAAGACTTGATTTTGCTTGGATCCACTCATGGAAAACAGAAGCCAAAAAACCAAATATTATATTGTATCTACTGTACAAGACCATGCTAAAGAGGACAATCTGCTGCATAAGATCACTTTAAAGTGTTCAAGAGCAAAAACGTCAGTTTGAATAAGGTGTACATGAACTATGGCATGGTATTTTCAATAGTCTCATATGTATGCAAAAGTTGGACAATGAATAAGGAAGACTACAGAAGAATCAGTGCATTTAAGTTGTGGTGTTGGAGAACAATGAAAGTACAATGGATGATCAGAAGAACAAACAAATCTGTGTAGGAAGAAGTACATCCAGAGTGCACCTCAGAAGCCAGGATGACAAGACTTTGTCTCTCATACTTTGGACATATTATCAGCAAGGACTAGTCCTTGAAGAAGGACATTATGCTTTATAAAGAGGAAAACCCCAATGAGATGGACAGGCACATCAGCAGCAATAGACTAAAGCATACAAACAATTGTGAGACTGTCACAGGATCAGGTGGTGTTTCATTCTTTTGTGCACAGGATCACTATGAGTCAGAACCAACTCAACAACACTTGACAATACCGCCAACAACAAGGTGGGATTCTTCCTTAAGGAGACCTGGTCTCCCCTTCAATCAAGCAGTTTGGGGTCTATAAATCAGCTTACATCTGGGGATTGACTGAGTGGCTTTGACTCTATTCCAGCAATTCAAGTTAGCCTGATGTTCACTTGATCTAGAATTTTCTACTTTTATAGGTCAAATAAATGCTTAGTGGAGTTCCTATCTATTTCAGTCTTAGAGGCACCATGTCTTAGTAACGAATGTCAAATTTTCATAAGAGTCAGAGTTTTCTCATTATTGCTTTTCTTAGGCAGTTACAACAGAAAATCAAGTCTAACTACAGATCATCCACAAAGAATAAAGGGAAATGACCTAACCTGTCAGGAGACTCTAGTCAAAGGAAAGACAGAAAAAATGACTTTCACCAAAATCAGGCATGCACAGAGAAGGATATGACTGATCTGGTACATAGTGGTTACGAATGGGACTGTGAACCACAAAGTCAGCAGTTTGAAATTACCAGCTGCTCACGGGAGAAAGATGAAGCATTCTGCTCCCATAAAGGTTTATAGCCTCAGAAATCCTGTTCACGGTCGCTATGGCTTGGAACCAACTCGACGCACTTAATAACAACAACAATGTAACCAAGGAACTTATCATAATACCATTATAATAAATTAGCATTATGGTTAGCTCATGAACACGATTTTAACAGACTGATGGAATAGGAAAGAAGCACAACAGACCCAGGAAGTGATGACTAATTATGGACCCTAAATTATGAAGGAAAAACACAGAAACCAGGAGATAACTCTCATGAGACCCAGAGCCCACCCCAGAGGAAAAACAGCATAAAAAATGAACCAGAAACTTATTCAGCACTCCTCACTCAGCAGGAGCAGTCTGTTTTCTCTGTGAGAACATCTATGCTTTCATAGCTCTCTTTGTTTGCGTTAACCTTTGTCTTACTGTCTCCATTCATGTGCATATTGTGCCTATGCTTTGGAAGGACAGTAGGACCAAACCAGGATGTATCACCATCTCATTCATGCGTGCTGTGATATTTTTTATCTCAAAGTCTGAGAACCATTTGCACACTTCCACTCAGTCCTCTCACTCCCCTCACCACTAAGATGACTGCTGAGATGACTGTTACTCTGTCTCTTTTAATGCGGAATTCTCACACATCAATTGAAAAAATAAGTGCAACTGATATATTTCTGAGTTGGCGTCGCTTTTCTGGCTCTCCTATTTTCTTTGGCTTCATACTTCTGTTCTTGGTCCCACTTTATCCATATGAGTCTCTGGGCAGGTCTCAGAGTCTGAAGACATGAGGCATTTTCTCCCTTTGGTCCAAGACTTTAGATGTCCCCACATGAGTGGTAACCTAGAGGTGGTGTTGCTGTTTAAAGCAGCAACATGCAGGCAACTAAGGAGTATTTACCCTGCAAGAGCACTCCAAAACCTGGACTCTGCCAGAGGGTGCCATATGAGGTCTAGTCCACCAGAGCACTCTTGGGTCCTCTTGAGTGGTCTCATGGGGTGCCTGGGAACAATGGGAACACCTAAGAGGGAGGAATCTACTAGCAGAATGACTTCCCCTAGGAGTCTCTACCCATAATCACCACATCTCCAGACAGGGAACACAATAGACAGAAACCTTCTGTCTTAAAGATGTAGATCTGCTATTATTTCAGACCACATGCTTGTTTGTTTGACCACTGCTGCTTTAAACCACTGCCTCTTTTAAGGTCTGAGAGGAAACCAGCTAGGCCCCCCTCCCTGCTTGTGCACTTAATTTCTACTGCAGAATTCCTTTGTTTTGGAAATCACAGCTCCAGGGTTTGAGGACTTTTAGAAACATCTTTGCCTGTGTTTCCAAGGACAAACTGAATTTGGAGTTCAGGTTAGCCATGATTGAACATTTTGCAAAATTTGATATGCAAAAAATTTCACCAGAACCTTATATAACAAAATAAGAACAGCAAGGAAATGCTTACAGATAGATCTCATTTTGCTATACTGGTTACCACACACTGTTGGTGATGGTCTTTGTCAACTACTGCATAGGCAGAGGGGCCCCCAGAAGGGCTGCTTCAGCCAGAGGTCAAGGTTGCCAATTGGTCCTTGAGAAAAACAGAGATCTAGCATCTCTTCAGGGGAGTTCCAGGGGACACTGATTCTCCTCAGGGAACTGCCATTGGTTCCCATATAAGAGTTCTGAAAATGGGGGTGCTCTGCCCAGAAACTTTTTTTTTTCTCCATAGATGACATGGGACAAACACCATCTACTCCAGAAAACTTCCCATTTGGTTACCTATTTAAAAATTGGAAAAGCCTTAAATGGACAGCCTACAAAATATGTTAATATTTTCTGTAATACTGCTTGGCCTCAATTTACTCTGGGAAACACAGAATAATGGCCATTAAATGGAAGCTTAAATTACAACACCCTATAGACCTATCCTATTCTGGAGTCCTGGTGTGGTGCTGTGGGTTAATGCGCCAGACTGCAAAGCCGTTTGCAAGCTCACCAGTTGCTCCTCGGAAACCCTATACAGGGTCACTATGGGTCGGAACGACTCGATGGCACTTAACAACAAATAGACCTATTCTAGAGAGCTCTGGTAGCGTAGTGGTTAAGAATTGGGCTGCAAACCTCAGGGTCAGCAGTTTGAAACTACCAGCTGTTCTGTGGGAGAAAGTTGAGGCTTTCTGCTCCTGTAAAGATTTACAGCCTCGGAAACCATGTACAGGACCGCTATGTATCGGAACCGACTCCATGGCACATAACAACAACAACATAGACCTATTCTGTACAAGGGAAGGACAGTGGTAAGAGTTTCCCTATGTTCAAGTCTGATAGCCCTCAGAGAAGGCACAGAAAGATGCAAGGGTTGTGTATGAATAAGCCCTCTGAAAAAGCCTCTGATAACGATAGCTAAAACTGAAGAATATGAGAAGCCAAAATTGAGCCTCAATGCCCCTCACTCAGACTACTCACCTCTCTCTAGTCTCTTATCTTTGCAAGAGGTTTCAGGAGTCGATGGGAAACATGTCAGATTTGAAACAGTGCAACAAGAGGCTATGGAAGTTTTCAGAAAATCCTATTACGTTTATTGAGGAGTTTGAACAACTAACTTTGACTTTTTAAATAACCTGAAAATACAGCCTAGTGGTCCTGTCTAGGTGCTACAAGGTAGATGAGAAAAATTGTAACTGCGCAGCTGCCCAAGCATATGGAGAAAATTTACATATTCACCAAAAGACATTACCAGTTAGAACCACAGTAGTCCCTAGTTCGGATCTCCAGTGAAATTACCAACAAAGACAAACATGAATAGCTGTGAGGAAGCATATAATACTCTATCTCCTGGGAGGAATTAAATGGATTCAGATTAAGCCTGTCAATTTTTCTAAATTAACAGAAGCCATTTAAGGGAAGGATGAAAACCTGGCCCTCTTTAGAGGATGCCTGATTGAGGCTGTCACTAGGTATACTACTCTAGATCCCAGTTCATCAGAAGCTATCATAGTTAAATAAATAGTTTTTTATCAGTCAACTCATGATATATGCAGAAAATTATTTTTTAAATTACCATTAGGCCACCAAACTCTTCATTATCAACTACTAGAAGTAGCCACCACTCTCTACAACATTCAGGATATGGAGGTGACAGGGAGGGACCGCCAAATGTTAAGCTTCTTGCAGCAGCTTTAGCAGCTCAGAACCAAACCACTTCTTCTGACCTAAGCAAGAAGATGGACAATAATTGCATCCATTGTGAACAGCCAAACCTTACCTTGATGGAAAAATAACTGGCTCCTAAAACACCATATCCTCAATGAGTTAAGTAAGGGCACTGGGTGCATGAGTGTCCAGCATTTCCTAGGGAATACCATGAAGGTCACAAGACCTTACTGGCCACTGATGAGCTAGAGACTGACAGGGCTTGGGAATGGAATGGCTCCTGAACACATCATTGAAATCTCTCATGAGGAGCCCCAGGTCATTATAGACATGGCCAATAAGTTTATTAAATTTGTTGTTGATATGTTGTTGCTGTTGTTAAATGCCATCAAGTTGGTTCCAGCCCATAACAACCCGTTATAGGTTTCCAAGGAGCAGCTGATGAGCTTGAACCTCATCTTAGAAACCTTTAGCGGTTCTCTCTTTCCTTCATCCTGTATAGTTATTAACATTGACGGGATTCCTATGAAAAGGAGGGAACCTAACAAACTACTGGGTGAGAGACCGCCCCTTCATGGAGGAAACATAAATAAGAATGAACATCTGCTGTGGAAAAATGAATAATTTTTACAAAAGCACCCAAAACTCTGATGCAATTATCTTACAAACGACCCCTAAATATGTAAAATCATCTAGGGACTATGGATGTTTTCAACCAGTTTCATTTACATGGTGCACTTCAGCTAAGCCCAGCACTAAAGACTTTCAATGGAATTTTTTGTGCTTTAGGAAGAATAACTCCTCATAATCTCATAGGAAATGGATGCATACTGGGATCAGGTTATGGTTCTTGAAATAATTGGATGCAGAGTCTTAACTCTACAAAACCACCCGTACAACAGTGGGGTCCCCTAGTGGGCAACTACTACTACCTGGGGTGTACACATCAAAACCAATCTGAATATTTTACCATCCCACTTTCTAGGTACTCTAGTTTTAAATTATTTAAATAATTCCAGTAATTGGAGAAATTCTTCCTTCTTGATGTGTTTGGAAGAGGGGTTATAGTTTATTTGCCAAGGTAAGAACAACAGAACATGGGCACTCTCATGTCTAAATGCAACCCAAGTATAGGAAACCTGTACTTTAGGATTTGTGATCCCTATAACCAGGGTATTTCAAATTATTCAAGATCTGCGACCTGCTCCTTTCTCAACTTCTTTGATGTTGTTGCTGTTATTCAGTGCCATCCAGTAAGTTACAACTCTTGCTGACCCTGTATAGGGTTTCCGAGGAACAGCTGGTGGGTTGGAACCACTGACCTTATAGTTCACAGTCCAGTGCTAATCCTACAGCATCACACCAGAAGTGCAACTTCCTTCAATATACCAACCAAATAAGGGGAACTTCTCACTTTCCTAATCCTGAGTATAATCACTCCAGTGGCTGCTGAATCCACTGCTATGGAATTATGAATAACCATGTAGCCATCCAAAATGTTTCATTAATGGTGAAGGAACTGAGGGAGGATTCTGGAAAATCACTGAGAACCATTAAAAAATCTATAAGACTCATTGGCTAATATAGTGATTGACCATCCATCACCTAGCTCTGGACTATCTATTGGCCAAAGAGGATAGGTTCTGTGCAGTTGCTAATACAACCTGCTGTAATTACATAAATGTAACAGGAAAAGTTGAATTCAAAGTAAAACACATTCTAGAAAACAGCAAGTGGCTACATGAATAGAGAAATGCCCCAACCAAGATTTATGGTCATAAATAAAAACATCGTCCCTCTGTAACCTGGCTAAGTCCACACTGGGACCGTTAGCTATTATATTACTTCTGATTATGTTTGGGCCTTGTATATTAAAATTAAATTTAATAACCTTGTTTGTTACCAAAAGACTTGAAACTTTTCGCAGACAAATGCTAATGATCCAAGGGTATGTTCCTATTCTCCTTAATAGGGGTGGACAAACCGTCCAAAAACAGCCTGTGTAACCATCACTTTTATTCTTTCCCACTGCCTTGGGTATTGACAACCAATGTCTCCAATGTGGATCTGTGGCAACTCTACCTAACTTACATATAGGAGGAACTGGAAACCCTGTCACCCAATGATGTCCCTGTTCAGTGGGAAGTAGTTAAGAGTGAGTTATTGTCCATATTCCAGAAACATCAGGGTTTCCTTTCTCTCAGTGGGGAATGTTTTGCAGTTAGAACAGGAAAGAGGGGATAACCACAGATCAACCACAAAGAATACCTGACCTGTCAGGAGAGTATAATAAAAGGAAAGATATACAAGGAGACTTTTACCAAAATCAGGCACAGTGAATAATATGACTCCTCAAAGTACAAATGACTGTGAAGACACAAATGGAATAAAGCTTTTGGGACCTTCATTGGTGGATGAAGCACAAATCAAAATAAGAAGAAACAGCTGCAAATATCCATTAATAATCGAACATGGAATGTGCAACGTATGAATCTAGGAAAACCGGAAGTTGTCAAAAATTAAACGGAATGCATAAAGATCAAGATCCTAGGCATCCTGTTGTTGTTAGGTGCCAACTTATAGTTGAGTTGGTATCAACTTATAGTGACATTTATGAACAGAACAAAACACTGCCTGGTCCTGTTCCAACCTCACAATCATTGCTATGCTTGAGCTCATTGCTACTGCCAATCCATCTCATTAGGGGTCATTCTCTTTTCACTGACCCTTCACTTTACCAAGCATGATGTCCTTCTCCAAGGACTGGTCCCTCCTGATAATATGTCCAAAGTTTGAGAGACAATGCCTGGCAATCCTGACTTCTAAGGAGAATTCTGCCTGTACTGCTTTCAACACAGATTGGTTTGTTCTTTTGGCAGTCTGTAGTACTTTTAATATTATCCTCCAACATCATAACTCAAATGCATCAATTCTTCTATGGTCTTCCTCACTCATTGTCCAACTTTCTCATGCATATGAGGTTATTTGAAAATACCATGGCTTGGGTCAGCCACACCTTAGTCCTCAAGGTGATATCTTCATTCTTGACCACTTTAAAGAGGTCTTGTGCAACACACCTACCTAATGCAATACACCCTTTGATTTCTTGACTGCAGCTTCCATGGGTGTTGATGGCTTATCCTAGGCATGAGTGAGCTGAAATGAACTGGTATTGGCCATTTTGAATTTACAATCACACGGTTTACTATGCCAAGGAGCTCTGGTAGCGTAGTGGTTACAAATCAGGCTGCTAATCTCATGGTCAGCAGTTCGAAACTACCAGCTGTTCCGCAGCAGAAAGATGAGGCTTTCTGCTCCCGTAAAGATTTATAGCCCTGGAACCCTGTACAGGGTCGCTATGAGTCAGAACTGACTCCACGGCACATAACAACAACTACTATACCAGGAATGACAAATTCAAGATGAATGGAGTCCAATTCATCACCAAAAAGAATACTCCTAGATCTATCTTGAAGTACATTTTCTGCAATAAGATAATATCCATATGTCTACAAGAAAGACCTTAATACCATTATTATGCAAGTTTACACAAAACCACTAAGGCCAGTGATTACAGAATTGAAGAATTGTACGTGGGCCTATGAGTTGGAAGTGACTCAACAGCACTTAAAGACAACAATAACAACACCTTCTTGAGGCTGAAATTTATCAAACATGCAATCAGGATATACTGATATACACTGGTGATTGAAATGTGAAAGTTGGAAACAAAGAGGAATGGCCAGTAGTTAGAAAGCACAACCTTATTGTTAGAAATGATGATGGAGACTGCATGACAAGTAACTTATTTGCTGCAAATACCTTTTTTTAAACTACATAAAAGACAATTATACACAAGCCAACCCTGCTATGAAAAACATCCTAAAGGAAGTTCTGTGGACTGAGAACCAGCAAGAACACATAACAACTACAGAATGACATACATGGCAGCATCAACCTGAACTCAGTCGACAAATGAAAGAGTCAAGAACACAATAAAATTATAAGAACAGAGGATCTGGGAGGTCAGTCTATGATCAAAACAATTACAGTGTGAAAAAAGGTAAACACAGAAGAACAGAGATCCAGGTGGTGGGAAGGTCAGGTAGATTACTGGATAAAATAGACTAAATGGAGGGAAGAACTAACGGAATATAAGGTAACCACAATGGGGTTGGGGTGGGGGGTTTATTTTGGGTGTTGGGGAGGGCAATACAAGAAGGGGGGAGAAGGCAGAAGAACAAGATAGATAGGGGAACACTGAGACAGGTTTGTATGGCCTAGTAGGACAGAGGTAAATAGTGATGCATACTCAACCTTGGAACAACAGGGCTCTTGGATACAGGGATCTAGGTATAGCTTGAAGAGGGTAAATAATGCTAAAATCCTTGACTGCCTTATGAATATTAATTTCCCTTGCCTACTATTGTAAAATAGACACCTGAGTGGGATAGAAAGGAATGTTGGGAAACAATGATTAGAGAAAACTTATAAGCCTGCCTTCAGCTTATAACTGATTGGAATACCTCAAAGGGGTTCTACAACTTGTCCAGTGAAATAGGCCTTGTGCAAAGCCTTTACAGAGTATAAGACCTTAGGTGGAACCCTGAGTCCCATCCACAACCTTGTGAGATAAGACATTCCCACTAGAAAGGACAAGCAGACTGGAACAGCTACAGTGACAGAAGATACATCTTCATGATGAACCTGACCTATACTCAGAGTGGTAGTTGCTCTAAATACCAACAGAGAGGGAAAGAGTCTTCAAATCAAGTATCAATGCTATCTGCTCTGTGCACAGGGTAGATAGGGATGGGCAACTTAGACATTGGCTACCTAAAATGAGGGGACAATAAAGGCACGAAGTGACTGGCTTTCAAGGTTTCAAGAGGGAGCTTAGTTAAGAGTGTGGGAGGAAAGAAAGAGTCCCCACTGAATAGCTGTCATCTTGTCTAGATGGGTCTGGTGAAAAGAGATGGGGATAAGATTCAATAGTGAATAACTGTTATCATGACTAATCGCGACTGTCACAATTGTAAAGGTAGAAGTTTTGTAACAAAAAAAGGGGAGTGGTTAATCTTGCAGTCCAGAAACAGAGGATCCTAGGACCATCAAGAGAGGAACGCACAAGCAGAGTGCGAGACCTTATCCAGAGAAACAACGCCAGAGATGGAGGCATGGAGAGGGGGGAGTAGCTGAGGACTCCAGATTCATGGACATGGACTAAGAAAAGAAGGACTTTGGAGATGTAAATTATTATATATGCCTGAGTGAGTTTTTTTGTTTGTGTGTTTTTTAAAAAAGCTAAAATGGATAGAGAAAAATACTGTTAACTGATAGTGCATGGAGGGGATTATAATCAATGTAATGGAACAAGGTATATGATTTGTTGAGTGTAAAACTCATGATATGCCCTGTAAACTTTCACTCAATCCACAATAAAAACCTTTAAATAAAAATAAATAAACCCCATAATTGTGACTATTATCTGTGTGGAGCCATTAGAATGAATTATCAAATCCAGAAGAAAAGTAGAGAATGTCTTGGTAGGAACAGCTGGTGTCCTGTTCCTACCAAATTATAAAGAAGGTTGGAGGGTAAAGGATGTCTGTCCTCTGCTTCATAGGGATCTACCAAGGTTGGGCCTATGTTGAGTTTGATTCTCCTTCCCTATTGTGAAGCCCCTGTAATTTTTACAATTGGTAACAGGATTAATTATGATGGCAAAAACTTACCATGGAGTAAGGGAGGCATTGCTGGATTGGAGTTCACTGCCAAATTTTAAATCCCTTAAAGGTTTTGCTATGCTGACAACTCATGAGGCTCAAAGCAAAGGAACAATTGTGTCTTAAATTTTATCAAAAGTCAAAGAGGGTGAAGCTGAGATGACTTTTGGAGAACCTGACCAAATTAGGTGAGTATCTACAGCAGACGTGAATGATGTTACCTAAGTAACCTCACCCTGAGGAGTCTGCCCTACTGAAGGGCTAATTGTTAATAAATGTTTTGGACTGGTAAAATACTTTGAGTATGAAAGGGCCAATATCTAGAAGAGCCAGAGGGTCATCTCCAGTGCAGTGAATTACTTAGTATGGTCCTTCTTTGTGACACCAACACAATGACTAGATGGGACTATGCAAATAAGGTGCTTGTGGTCTCCCAAGTGAATTTCACAGCCTGCTAATTATGCAAATAATGTGCATAGGCCCTTTTTGAGGGTGGGAACATGCAAATAAGGTATACAAAATTCTAATAAAGTTATTGGTCAGTTTTGTTATCCTGTTAGGCTTAAAATGAGCCATCCCAGAGGCAGAAAGGGGTGACTTCACTACCACAAAGAAGAAGATACAGGAGTAGAACATGTTTTTTGGGCCCAGGACCCCTATGCTAAGAACATCCTAGAAGCAGGAGACAGAAAAAACTGCAACACCAGAAACAGCTAGAGACAGTGAGAGGTAGTGGCAAAGAAACAATGGCAGCAGAACAAGGAGATGGGTCGTGGGCCTCTGTGTCTCTGAGTAAGGTGGTTACAGTGGGTTTGCCAACACACATAGCAAGAAAATTGAATGCCTTTGTCAGGAGGCTTCCTGGAGGAGTGTGGTACCTCTGGACCCTTGTCAATGGATCTAGGCTTGCAGCCCCATGGAGTGAGAGAGCTGAATACCTTCAGACTGACATTTGCTGGTGTCGTGGAGTGCCCTGGGCACTTAGTGGAGGCACTAAGAAGTTTTGTCAAACTTGCCCAGGGTAGATGCCAGCCAAAGGGCTGAGGAGCCAAAGGCCAGAGGTGCTGGTCTATAGGCACAACTGAGAAGACGCTGTTCTGTTCTAGGAACTATGTGCTGATTTGTCCCTTACTCTGAATTGTAACCTGTTACATCCCTAATAAATCCTGTAACTCTGAGTATGGTCTGTGAGATCAAACTTAGCAGAGTGGAAAGTGTTGTGGAGGAGGTGACTAGTGTCAGAATTGGCAACAAGCAAACAAAAAAAGATTAGAGAGAAGAGGTATGTTTGACCTCTGCCTCATAAGAGTAAGCCTGTGCTCTTGATCTTGATTTCCATTTCCCCTTGTGGAATTGATGTTAAGGGCCATGGCGTTTGTTCTAACTCATAGCGACCCTGTGTTGGGTTCAGAGATTTTAAATCGATGTGGGATTTAAAGCCTCATCTTTCTCCCACAGAGCAGCTGGTAGGCATAAACTGCCAACCTTGTGATTCACAGTTCAGTGCTTAAGGGGTAAAATGCCTCTGCTATACAATTTTTAGGATCTCTGGTAGTATAGTGGTTACAAGTTGGGCTGCTAATCTCAAGGTCAGCAGTTTGAAACTACCAGCAGTTTCATGAGAGCTTTCTGTTCCCATAAAGATTCTCGGAAATCCTACAAAGGGTCACTGTGAGTTAGAACCAACTCTGAGGCACATCACCATCACCATATCATTTTCATAGGTATAAAAAAGAGTGTATTAAACATAGAAGTCAATATAGGGGAAAACTGACCACTGTCATTGAGTAGATTCCAATTCATAGTGACCCTATGCAGGGTTTGAGGCTGTAAATCTTTACAGGAATAGAAAAGCTTCCTTTTTC
This sequence comes from Chrysochloris asiatica, assembly GCF_000296735.1. Classification (NCBI taxonomy): domain Eukaryota; kingdom Metazoa; phylum Chordata; class Mammalia; order Afrosoricida; family Chrysochloridae; genus Chrysochloris; species Chrysochloris asiatica. The sequence goes on along the minus strand of NW_006408874.1, from coordinate 1,482,645 downwards.
TCCTGTGGATTTGAATTGCTGACCTTGTAGCTAGCAGTCCAATATGCCACCAGGATACTGTAGGGGGAAGACAAACTCTGTCTAATGATGATGGACGTAGATGCATGTACAAGTCCAGGAACTCCAATAGTTCTCAGCTACAGGAAACTAAAACAGTCAAAGAAGGACATCTCCCTTAGAGTCAACCCCAATCCAGACTTCCAGCCTCCTGAAATAGTGAGAATACAATTGAGTTCTCTAAAACTACCCAGTTATGGTATTTCTGTTGCAGCAGCACTAGGAGATGAAGGCAGGACTTGGAGATAAAGACTGTGGTGCTGTGGACTATGGTCCCTGACTGCCACTCTTTCAAGTATACTGTTGATTTGCTCTGTAGGGGTTTCTGAGCAGGGATTTCGGCATTAACCTTGTATATGGTTACATGCCAAATACCCCAGAAAGTTTTCATAAGACAAAAGCACTACAATGAAAAAAATATCTCTCATTTTGTGCTGAACTTAAAGCTCCCCTGTGCTGTGGTAGGACCTCTCTGGGTTGCCCTGGTCTTTGTGTGGTGATCCTTTCCCAAAACTGGCACTGTGGATCTTTACCCTGCCCATGAGCTGAGTGCCTAATTCCCACCTTTCTCCACAGCTGGGTTGACCTGATGGACCAGCATCTAGGAGGATTCAGCAGTGTCAGAACTGCAGACTATGGTCAAGGAAGGTTCCAAAGTCAAGAGGGATAGTCTTTCTTTTGTTCTTGAAAAGTAGGCCTCACAAACCCCTCTCCAAGATTGAAACTCAGGCAACCACGTTGGACTACTGGTGAGTGGAAGTGGAAGAAAGGCAGCAGTGAAGATGTGGGCTGAGCTTCACCATGTTCCATAGACCCCCATCAGCCTGGGGATGAGAGAGAAGAGGACGGGCTGGTTGGTCTAAAGTATGGTGCAACCTGGGGACTCCTGAGCCCACAGACAAGGACATAGCCATGGAGGCTAGAGCTAAGAGTGAAGCATCCAGCTGATATGAAGTGAGGGGAGACACATAACAACACCCAAACTTGCAGATATAGTACCCATTTGACCTAGCTTCAATGGCTTGATGATCACAACTTGACTATAAGAAGATAAAAAAAGTAATAAAGGAAACAACTGTAAATTGCTACAATTTGATGAACTTGACCTATACTTATGGAGGTAGTAGCTCAAAATACCAACTGAGAGGGAAGGAGTCTTCATCCTATCCCCTCTGTAAGCAGGGTTGATAGGGACAGGCAACTTAGACATTGGCTACCTAAAATGGGGGTGCTATAAAGGCACAAAGTGACTGGCTTACAAGTTTTCAAGAGGGAATTTAATTTCAGAGTATTCGGGGGAAGGTAGAATCCCCACTGAATAGTTTTCATCTTGTCTAGACTAGTCTGATGAAAGGAAATGGGGATAAGATTCTTATGATTCACTAGTGAGTAATTGTTATCATGATGAATTGCAATTGTCACAACTGTAAAGGTAGAAGTTCTGTAACATAAAGTGGAGAGGAGTTAATCATACATTCCAGGAACAGAGGACCCTAGGACCATCAAGGGAAAAGAGCAGGAGCAGAATGAGGGACCCTATCCAGAGAAGCAGCAACACCAGAGATGGAGAGAAAGAAGATGACATGGAGAGACACAGCAGCTGAGGACTCTAGACTCATGGAAAGACAAAGGCTGTGTGCTGGCAGCCAGGACACAGACTTGCAGAATGTTGCAGAATGATTACATATTCCTGAGTGTTTCTGTGTACAAACCAAAAAAAAAAAAAAAAAGAACAAGAAAAAACAGAGGGAATAGAAGCAAATACTGTTGAATGATGATACACTGAGGGAATTATAATCATTGCAATGAAACCAAATACAACAGGATGAGTATAAAACATGTTATCCCATGTACACTATCACTCAATTCACAATAAAAACTTATCACTTAATTCACAATAAAAATTTTAAACATAAATAAATAAAGTAGGTCTCAGACTTTAGTAGACTTGACAACCCCCACCCCCACTCCTTGGGGCTTGTTAAGACTGCTATATCCCTCTCCCTGTTTCTGGTTCAGTGGTTCTGGGTGGGGCACCGGTCTTTTTAACAAGTCCCAAGTAATGCTGATGCTGCTGACTAGGGACAGACATGGAGAATCACTGTTCTTAAAATCACCAATGGACCCATGAAGCACAGCCAGAAGGCTCTGGTGCTGAGCTGGCATCCAGAGGGATCCCTTCAGAATGCATTGTATCTGAAGGAGGAAGCTGTTTTCTGTTAGTTTGAGTTCCACGAAATTACTAATATGCAACCATTTTTTATTATTGCAAAAGCAGTAATATCCCATGATTCAAGTCTAAAATACGTGTTACAAAAACCCCATATAGTATATGGATCTGGTTATATAAAAATTTTTAAATGTGTATGGTGAAAATCACAACAAACAAAATAAAAAACAAAACAGTGAATGTGAAAAACATTGTCAACTCATATCCTAAAATGTTAATTCCCTTAGCATCCAGAGAACTCAAAAATGTCAATAAGACACATATCAATAAACCAACAGAAATACATGTTAACCAACAGCAATCCTAAAGAGAAAATAGAAGTGGCTCTTATACCTCTGAAAGTATGTATAAATTCATTCACAATCAGAGAAATGCTAAGCTGAAATTGGGAAACACCATTGTTTGCCTGCTAGAATGGTGGTAAGGGTATAGAGAAACAAGCACCCACATATTACCAACAGAGGGACAAATTAGTAGGGCTATGAAGAACAGTTTAGTAAAATTATAATGGCCCTCAATTTCACCCTGCTAGTCCGGTGTGGAGTCCTGGTGTGGCATTGTAGGTTCATGTGCTGGACTGCAAAGTCAGTTTGAACTGCAAAATTGGCAATTTAAGCTTACCAGCTGTTCCTCAGAAACCCTATACAGGGTCGCTATGGGTCAGGACCGACTTGACAGCACTTAACAACAGTCCTGGTGTGGTGTTGTGGGTTAATGCACTGGACTGCAATGTCGGTTTGAACCACAAGTTTAGCAGCTCAAGCTCACCAGCTGCTCCTTGGAAATCCTGTACAGGGTGGCTATGAGTTGGAACTGACTCAACAGCACTTAACAACAATTCTATTCTTAGAAGCCTTGGTGGTATAGTGGTTAAGCATTCAGCTACTGACCCAAGGGTTAGTCGTTTGAACCTACCAGTTGCTCTGTAGAAGAAAGATGTGGTAGTCGGCTTCCATTAAGATTTACGACTTGGAAAACCGAGAGAATGGGAATACATGGAACAATCAGAAGCTAATAGAGAGGTATGGAACAGATTTTCCCTCAAAGTCAAGGTAGGAATCAAGACACACTGATCTTGGACTCCCACTCTCCAGAAATGTGGGATAATAAATTTCTGAGATAGTAAGTTTGTGGTATTTTGTTACAAAGCCCTAGAAAACTAATATAGCCAGCATCACCAACACCATCTTCAACACTCACCACAGCCATAATCACCTCCATCATTACTACATCTATCACCATCACTACCACCTACTCTATTAGCTAACACCACCACCATCACCACTTCCAACACTATCAACTCCACCAACTCCATCACTCATAATCACTACTATCATCTCCACCACCAGTTCCCATTTATGAACCTTTATCATGGGCCAAGTTAAATGGTCTCAGTTAATCTTCAAACCTGGGGAAAAAAAAAACAAAAAAAAAAACCTGAGAACATAGCTTCTTGCAAATAAACAAACTGAAGCTTAGATTTCAGAGAACTTGCAAAATATGCAGCCTTGCTGATCTTAACCCCTTCCTCTTCATGGCTTTGTCATGCCCCCATTTGGGGTGTGCTTAATGCCCTGCTTAGCTATTCTACTACTTCTACCACACAGGAGAAGGAGCTAGGCTAGAGAAGACTGCCAGGGATCCCAATACACAAATACGTCTTCTCCTCCCTGTCCCCTGCTCCATTACCAACACTCTGGGAATACGGTGAAGGGGGTGGTTCTGCAACAACTAGAAGCCAGGAGAAAGCTGAAGTTAAGGGGACCAGAGACCAGAAGCCCTGCTAAGAAGCATGGAGCAGCCATGATCACAGACTTGTGGATCTTGAGAAAGAAAGCCAAAAGGGGGCACTACCTGGATATAAAGCAAGCTCTGGTCCCTTACTCTCTCAGTCAAACATACGAGGCAGCATTGGTGAAACGGGCCAAAGGAGACCCAAAAGAGGTCAGGGAGTGGAAGCCAGTCACCATAATTCGACATTACAGAATAGTCAAATAATGACAATCAAAAGTGCTCACTAACTGGGTCAGCCAGAAGGACCAATGGCTTTGACTAGGAGAGCTCTGGTAGAGAGCAAGGACCAGATCACAAAAGCAGTGGATAAGAAAGGAATCATGTGAGGGATGGGAAAGAAAGCAGCAACTGGGGTAATGTGAGCTCAATGAGGAGAGAAAGACTTAAGGCAGGAAACACAGGACCATGGGAGGAGCAGGAGAGTGGGAAGAAGTAACTTCCTAGACACATACAAGCTAGCTCAAAGTGTTAGTTCACTTGTTCTGTATGTGTTCTTTGTTGTTAGGTGCCATTGAGTCGATTCCAACTCATAGCAAAATTATGCACAATAGAACAAAACACTGTGCAATCCTTACAATCGTTGTTAAGCTTGAGCCCGTTACTGCTGTCACTGTGTCAATCCATATCGTTGGAGGTATTCCTCTTTTTCTGTGACCCTCCACCTAACCTAGCATGATGTTGTTCTCCAAGGACTGATCCCTCCTAATAATATGTCTGAAGTATGAAAAATAAGTCTCGCCATCCTGGTTTCCAAGGAGAATTCTGGCTGTACGTCTTTCAACACAGATTTGTTTGCTCTTCTAGCAGTCCATGATACTTTTAAACTATTCAGGATCCCCTTGTTCTGTTCAAATGACAGTCTCTTGGTCTGTGTATAGCTCCATATGGAATACACAGAAATAAAATTGACTACATCTTTGGAATCCTGGTGTGGTGCTGTGGGTTAATACACCAGACTGCAAAGTCATTTGAATTACAAGGTCGGCAGTTCAAGTTCACCAGCTGCTCCTCAGAAACCCTATACAGGGTCGCTTGGAACCCACTTGACGGCACTTCACAACAACAACAACAACAACATCTGTGAAAAGAGACAATGGAAAAGCTCCATATCATGACAAAAGCAAGGCCAGGAACACAGTGCAGAACAGAATATCAATTGCTCATATGCAAGTACAGGCTGAAGCTGAAGAAAGTAAAAACAAGTCCATGAGAGTCAAAATATGACCTTGAACATATCCCTCCTGAATTTAGAGTTCACCTCAAGAAGAGATTTGATGCATTAGACACTAATGACCAAAGACCAGAAGACCATAGACCAGAAGACCATATGACATCAAGCACATCAAACAGGAAGAAAGCAAAATGCCATTAAGAAGGCAAGAAAGAAAGAAAAGACCAAAGTTATTTCAGAAGAGACTCTGAAACTTGCTCTCCAGTGTAGACATGCTAAAGCAAATGGAAGAAATGAGGAGGGAAAAGAGTTGAACAGAATCTTTCAAAGGGCGGGTTGAAAA